>NW_011889247.1:749519-760271 GCF_000151845.1 Pteropus vampyrus
AGGTGGGCAAATATTTGTACTCTTACTGCTTAACTATCTGAATCTTTTCCCACTCCTTGTGATAATAGAATACTAGCTATACATTATTGCTTGCTATAGCACATGCTGGAGTTAATGAGAAAATGATTATAGTCTAAATAGCCCATTGCTATTAACTTCTCTATAGTTCAATACAAAGGTCAGCAGCACATTTTGGCATTCTAATTAGTTATAGAGCTGAGGTTTCCAAAAGTATGGGGATCAGTAGGAGGTACTGCCAGGGTTTGGCTTTTTCAGAAATAACTTTCTTTAATTAATTATCATATATCATAGCAATAAAATGTCGGGAAATGGGAAAATCTGAATGATTAAACAGAGTACAGCCACATGGTGATTCATTTGAACCATGATCTGGTTTCAGTCTAAAGATTTCTGGTTTACTTTATCATTCACTTGTAAAAACGAGTGTTTACCTCTTCAAGACATTGCAGTATCTTCAGAACAAGTAATCGAGTAATACATCTAAAATGGCTATCACCAAACAGCAACTCCATATTTTGTACCTCTTTAATATTTGAAAATATCAATAATTCTGTAGGAAATAAAAGTCAATTTTCGAATACTTCCTTCCTATATTAATAGTTATTAACTTGAAAAGAACATGTCTACTATATGAATATTCTTACTAGCATACATAACATAAACCTTGAAGCTATAATTGGATTATGAATAGACTAACGAAAAGAAAATTGTTTTTTACTGTACCTAAGCAATACTTGAGAAGAGAAAAAATTTATACCTCACAGCCATTTTATTTCACAAAGCTTTCATAGTATTAAAAGCCTAGTTTTACCAGCCTCCAGCATACAGGCAGGATACACTGGCAGTACCTCCTACTGCTTAATAAGGAAATGAACAATTTATCTAATTAACTGTAAAATACTAAAGGACCGTTCCTATCAGGTTCTTGTCTTGGGTATAGATATTCTTTGTAATTGACATTATACTACAAAGATCTGAACCCTGATATATTTCTCCTGTAGAAATTATTGAGCTGTACAAATAATGCCTAATCCTTTATTATATTATTAGAATATACAGAAATCTGTAAGATTATACCCTAAGTCCTTAATTGTTGCAAAAATGCTATTTTCATATTTAGTACTAAGCATATCATAAAAGAAATCTCACTGTCAAATCAGCCTTTTCAATAGTTTTTTTTTTTCCTATAGACTCTTTGAAATAGTTTCAAAGTTAATTTTTTTTTTTTTTAACTTTAGAAATTACAGATTAGAGAATATAATGGATGCCAGATTCTTATCCTATTCTACAAACTGGCAGAGCTCCCATAATATGGAATTGCTTTTGCAGTCAATACTTAACACATTTTGGACAAATGTCCTTTCTAAATCATACCATGAGTAAATCACATTAACTTGTCAAACTATTCAGTTGATTCAAAGTTAGGAGCCCATGGTATTAATTTCTTGATACACCATGATCAGGTGCACTGCCAGGCACACAGTCAGTATATTGTCTGAGAATTGGATGGGAATTTAGCATGTAATGCTTTATTTCCCACTTCCTGTACCACTTTCCAGGGAGATTTAAAATTCTGTAATAAGATTTTGGAGGATCCTAGCAGGTCTCTAAATGTACTCAGCCTACATATATTTTTTGAAGTAAATAATAGTGAATTTAATAAAAGATATGACCTTTCTTTTCGAAGATATCTGAGATCTTTTAAGATTTTCTTTCTCAAAAGAAACAGGTATACTTCAAGGAGATTCTAGATTCAGCTGTTTTAAAAATGAAACCTTGTCCTCAAATGGATGTCCTCATGACCTTGAGTTCATTCATACACTTTTGAGAGTATCTACTTGGATAAAGCTTTGTATTTGTTATTTATCAAATAGTATAAATAGCTAAAAGAGCTTTCTAAAATATGTTGCCTTTCATAGAGGTTGGGATCTGCATATTTTATTTTGTAGATTAAAAATAGAAAAAAAATATATGGCTTAAAGGTAGTTTTTTTTTTTTTAAATGAAATTTTTTACTGATTTTATTTTATAAACCAGAGTTTAAAAGTGAAATAATAGCATGTATAGATAATTCTATGAAAAAAATATGTAGATGTAATGCCGTTTTCCATATGTTATTCTTAAATGTAGGTAATAAAAACAATATTGCTTAGAATAAGAAATGAAAAAATATATATGGATTAAAGACAGCATTTAGAACATTGAAATCACTCTTTTCACCCATTTTATTTTATAACCCAGTTAAGAAAATATGTGATATAGATATATAGATTATTCTATGAAATAATATTTAGTTATTTTACACTCACGTATAATTTAATTTACTTCATATTTATCCTAATATGTGACTTTTAAAAATCTCTTTCACCTAGTTTTTGTACCAACATCTTTAAGTTAGGGAGATGAGACTCATTGACCTTTCTTTTGAAGGGAAAAGGTTGAAGAATGGTAGACCTTATGGAAACCTGATTATAAGAAATAAAAATTAGAATAGAAGCCTAATAAAGTCTTTTTAAAATTAAATTTATCAGCATGACATTAGTTAATGACATTATATAGATTTCAAGTGTACAATTTAATAATACATCATGTGTACATTGCACTGTGTGTTCACAACCCAAAGTTAAATTTTCTTCCATCACCATATATTTGACCCCGTTTACTCTTATCTATCTCTACCCTTCCTTTTCCTCTGTTAACCATTAACTGTCTATAAGTATCTGTTTATTTTCCATATCCAGAGGATCCTGAGACTAAAAAGCAGAGATAATTTCCACAGTATATTTCAATCTTTGTATGCATGTTTGCTACTTTTGTTAATTCTTCAGTGTTTAGTAGAAAAAAATGTTAGTCGAATATTTCTAATTGACTTTACAATTGGAATGACGGAAATCTTTCATTCAGAAGCTAGACTTGGATTGAGAAAGAAATGAGAAAGCACCACAAGGCAATATTTCTCAAATAGGTATTCAACATAACCTATGGGGTTTTGTTTTTGTTATAATTCTTAGCTTATTGTCACATGATTATAATAACTCAAATGTCTTTGTGCTTTTTTTCTGTTGTGAAGCCTAATTGTGCTAACATATATATTCAAATTACTGAAGAAAGTATGGGGATAAAACAATAGGTGAATAATGCCTTTACACTGAGGAAGTCAAATTTTTGGTCATCACATGCACTAATTTTTTCCCCTAGATTGAACAAAGAAAAATGTTAGAGAATTCGTCAGTAACATAGTACATTAATAATGGGAAGGCTGAACTCAAATTATCCCTTTACACAGCAACCAGTTCCATTTTATTTTTTATTTTTTTCATGGTTTTGGGCAAATTGCACCCTCAGAGACAGTCAGTCACAAGGACTATCTATTTTACTTCTATAGTACCACTCACCTGTTCTTTCCATCGCTGGCATCAACATCATGCTGGTACTGCGGCTCTCTTTTCCTGCTGGTAAGATGCAGTGACCTCCGGCCTTCTCCACATTCATTCACTCTTTTACCTGCAGGCTAGTCTCCACACTCTGGAAAGAGTGATTTTTATGAAAAAGAAAACTCTTTACATGATCCCATGCAAAAAAAACCTCAGTAGCCTCTCACCTTTCTGGTCCTCAAACATGACAGACACTTCCCTGTCAGGATAATTCCTAAATTCTGTATATACAATGTACTTGATTCATCTTTTAGCTCTTACAACAAACCTATTTCCTTTTTGTAGACTGCAGTCTTCAGAGTCAAGTCCTGGTGGAGAGGTGTGGTGACACAATGGATATTTCCTTCATAGTATTTACCAAAGTTTATAATTAGATAATTATTGCAATTATTGGTCCCACTAAAATATAACCTCCGAGTAGTCAGCAATTATGGCCATTTGTGTCCCCCGTTGTGTATCCCTAGGGGAGCATCACGGGTCTGAAACAAACATTCTCAAAGGAACGAAATAAATGACTGTTAAAATTAATTTTGTAAACTTACATTTCCTATATTGTTTGCATTTAATTTACAGATTTATTTTAGTTTTACCACTTGCAATGATTTATAATTATAAAGTTGTTTTAGTTTAGGTTTTACATATGTAAGTGACGATATGATTATACCAATAAATTTAAATTACTTTTCCTTTTGAATTGAGTGTGCTACTGAAGTACTATAAAAGATTTACTGAATAAAACACTTTAAAAAATAAAGTGATTGGTATTAGCTACTAAAGAAGAAGAAGAAAAGCTGGCTTTCAGGCCTTTTACAAAAGATTAAGAGCATAGGGAATTGGTTTAATCCTCAAAGGGACCTGTGGCAGAAGATACAATCACATTATTTTTGAAAAACAATGTAAGTAATCCACAATCTACTATTGCATTAGCATTTTTTAATTGTAAATAAAGAGAAATTATTTTTACTGTAAATAAAGAGATAATTGTTTGGTATCTTAAAAATTGGAGGATAAATCCTCATCAATTTACTCAGAAAGTCCTAGCGACCCTCTGAAACAGAAGGTTAGTGATAAAATTTCCAGAGAAACTGAAATAAGGACAAACTTTAGGAAGTGATTTGAAGTTCATGCTCAGTTTTGTTGCCTTCTATTTTATCTTGTTTTAATTTACAGTTACTTCTGAAGCCAACTACTCAGATTAAGGCCAGACTTCACAGGTTAAGGGTACAGTCCTCCACAAGATAGACTTCACTTCAGAAACTTAAAGTTTGGAATCCGAAAGCCACTCTCCTATCTATCAAGCTACAAATTTTGAGATGCCAGCTACCTACACAGGTTTCACTAGAAAAACTCACAGGACATAGGAAAGTGTTATACTTATTATTACGACTTTAAAATAGACTTCATTTTTTAGAGTATTTTCAGGTTCCTAGCAAAATTGAACGGAAGTCACTGAGATTTCCCATATACTCTCTGTCTCCACATACCCAGAGCCTCCCCACTATCAACTTCTTGTATCAGTTTGTTAGAATCAATGAACCTATGCTGACGCAGTATTATCACCCAAAGTCTATATTTTTTACTTATTTGGGAGGATGAAGAATTTTTATTTTTATTAAATTTATTGGGATGGCATGGGTTAATAAAAATATGTAGGTTTCAAGTGTACAATTTAATAATATGTCATTGTGTGTTCACCACCTTAAGTTCAATTATCTTCTGTCATCTTATATTTGACCCCCTTTACCCTTATCTACGTCCCTCTCCCCTTTCTCTCTGGTAACCACTAAACTGCTGTCCATGTCCAATAGTCTGTTTGTTTTTGTTGTTGTCTTGTTAAGTTGTTACTTTCAGTTTATATCCCAGATATGAGTGAGATCTTATGGTTCTCAACTCTTTCTGTCTGACTGATTTTGTTTAGCATGATAATCTCAAGATCCATCCATGTTGTCACATTAGGGTTCACTCTTGGTACTGTACATTCTATGGCTTTTGAAAAATGTATAGCAACATGTATCTACCATTACAGTATCATGCAGAGTGATTCACTGCCCTAAAAATTATCTTCTGCCTATTCATCTCTGTCTCTGCTCACCTCTGGCAACCACTGACCTTGCTGATGGTGGCGGTGTTTTTTAAGATGTTATTTTTTTAGAGCAGTTTTCGGTTTACAATAAAATTGAAAGGAAGGTACAGAGATTTCCCACATGGCCTCTGCCCCTACATATACAGAGCATTTCATTTTCCATTATCAACATCACTCACCAGAATGGTATGTTTTTAAATCAAGGATGAATCTGCTTTGACACATCACGATCACCTAACATCAAGAGTTTACAATTATTTAAGGTTTATTCATGATGTTGTACATTCAAAAGGTTTTGGACAAACATATAATGACATGAATCCATCATTATAGTATCATGAGGAGTATTTTCACAGTTCTAAAAATCATCCATGCAATTTTTCTTTCACAGATCTTGCCTACCCCTCCCTTCCCACTACCCCTAGTAAACACTGAACTTTTGCTGTTTCCATAGTTTTGCCTTTTCCAGAATGTTATATATTTGGAATCATATAGTAGATAGCCTTTTGGCTTCTTTCACTTAGTAATATACAATTAATGTTCCTCCTTTTTTTAATGCCTTAATAGCTCATTTCTTTTTAATACTGAATAATAGTTCATTATTTGGATATACCACAGTTTATCCATTCAGCTACTGAAAAACATCTTATTTGCTTTAAGTTTGGGCAGTTATGAATAAAGCTGCTATAAATATCTATGTGCAGATTTTCGTGTGAACATAAGTTTTCGACTTTCAGGTAAATGTCAATGGGTGTTATTACTGGATCATATAGTAAAAGTATATTTACTTTTGTAGGAAACTGTCAAACCGTCCCTTAACGTGGTTATACATTTTGAATTCTTACCAGCAGTGAATGAGAGTTCCTTTTGCTCTACATCCTCACCAGCATTTGGTGTTTTCAGTGCTTTGGATTTTTCCATTCTAATAGGTCTGCAGTACTATCTTGTTTTAATTTATATTTCCCTAATGATTGATGTGTGGAATATCTTTTTATTTGCTTATTTGTCATCTGCATATCTTCTTTGTAGAGATATCTGTTAAGGTTGTTGGCCTATTTTTTAACTGACTTGTTTCTTGCTGAGTTTTAACAGTTCTTTGTGTATTTTGGATTATAGTCCTTTATCAAATGTGTTTTTTGTAAATATATTTTTCTAGTCTGGTTTTTCTCTTATTCTCTTTATAGTGTCTTTTGCAGAGAAGATATTTTTAATATTAATGAAGTCTAGATTCTCAATTTTTCTTTCACAGATCTTGCCTTTGGTGTTGTATCTAAAAAGTCAATACCAAACACAGTCATCTATATTTTATTCTGTTATCTTCTACAATGTTTATAGTTTTACATTTTAAATTTGGATCTGTGATCCACTTTGAATTAATTTTTGCAAAGTCTGTGTCTGGATTGATTTTTATGCATGTGTATGTCCAGCACTATTTGTTGAAAAGCTTATCTTTGCTTCTTGGTCAGAGATCAGTTGATTGTATTTATGTGGGTCTATTTCTTGGCTCTCTGTTATGTTCCATTGACCTTTTTGTCTATCATTTTGCCAATATCAGACTGTCTTGATTACTGTAGTAATGTTATGGTAAGTCTTAAAGTTGGGCAGTTTTAGTCCTCCAACTTAGTTCTTTAATATTGTGTTGGCTATTCTGGGTCTCTTGCCTCTCTATATAAATTTTAGAATTAGTTTGTCAATACCTAAAAAAAAAATAACTTGCTGGGATTTTGACTGATATTACTTTAAATCTACAAATCAAATTAGGAGGTACTGACAACTTGACAATATTGAGACTTCTTATCCATTAATATAAACTATTTCTCAATATATTTCTTTTTTTTTTTTAGAGTTTGGAGCTTTTCTCCTATAGATTTTACATATTTTATTATATTTATACTAAGTATTTCATTTTTTAAGGTTTTGTGTAATGTAAATGGTTTTGTGTTTTTAATTTCAAATCCCACTTGTTTATTGCTGGCATATAGAAAAACAATTGACTTATAAATCAACCTTGTATTCTAAAACCTTTTTTAATTGCTTTTGTCAATTATAAAAGTTTTACAGAAGTTATCGAATTTACAGATTTTTCTAAATAGACAATTCTGTAAGCTATTAACAAAGACAGTTTTACACATTCCTTCCCAATCATTATACTTTTTACTTCTTTTTCTTAATGAGTTAGGCAGGACACCAAGTCAAAAAGGAGTGGTGAAAGGCGATATCTAATGAGACAGTTTCTAGTTTCTCACCATTAAGAATGATGTGCATTGTAGGTTTTATTTAGATATTCTTTATCAACTTGAGGAAGTCCTTCCTTTGTTCTTAGTTTACTGAGATTTTTTACCATGAAGGAGTGTTAGATTTTGTCGTTATTTTTCTGCTTGCATCGATGTGAGTGTTCTTTAACCCATTGATGTGGTGGATTACAGTAATTGTTTTTTGAATGTCGAAAATAATTTGTATACCTGTGATAAATCCCACTTGGTCAGAGTGTAAAATTCTTTTTGCACATTATTGGATTTGGTTTGCTAATAATTTATTGAGGATTTTTAAATCCTTTTTGTTCATGAGAGATACTGGCCTATAGTTTTATTTTCTTGTAATGTCTTCATTTTGTTTTCATTTTAGGGTAGTGCTGGCTTCATAGAATGATTTAGGAAGTATTCCTTCTACTTCTCTCTTCTGAAAGAGGTTGTGGATAATGGTTTAATTTGTTCATGAAATGTTCAGTGGAATTCACCATTGAACACATTTCAGCCTGGTACTTTTGGAAAATTATTTCATTTTTTAAAACATATAGGCCTATTTAGATTATTTATTTCTTTGGCAGATGTGTCTTTTAAAGAATTGGTCCATTTCATCTAGGTTATCAAATTTGGGGGTGTTAGAATTGTACATGGTATTTCTTTACAACTTTTTAAAGTTCACTAGGATCTGTAGTAATGTCCCCTCTTTCATTTCTGTTTGTAATTTGTACTTTTCCCCTTTTTTTCTTAGGTTGGCTAGAGGCTTATTAATATTATTGTTCTTTTCAAAGAATCAGCTTTTCCTTTTGTGGATTTTCTCTTGATTTTCTGTATTCAAATTTATTGATTTCTACTCTAATTTTAATTATTTCTTATGTTGTTCTTACCTTGGACTTAATGTGCTCTTCTTTTTTCCAGTTCCCTAAGATGGATGCTTAGGTTATTGTTTTTAGATTTTGCTTTTCTAATATATACATTCAATGCTATAAATTTTCCTTTAATGACCTCTTTTGCTATATCCCACAAATTTTGATAAGCTGCATTTTCATTTTTATTTATTTAAAATTATTTTTAAAATTCCTTTGAGTTTTCTTTTTTGACTTATGTGTTACTTTCAAGTATATTATTTAATTGCCATGTATTTGGGATTTTATTATTTTATTAACAAAATATTAAGGCTCAAGAATAACATAGATAGATAACTCCTATCACTTGAGAAAATCCAAGGTTTTAGAGGCTACCTCCCAGGGAACAAGACAAACACCAAACAAATTCTTTATTATGCACAATCTAATACAGCAACTTAAAAATAATACATCTATAATCCTTACTACAAAATAAAAATAATAACTAATACAGACAATATAGTAGTATTGCACCAAAGAAAATAGCTCAAGATGGGGGAGCTATTTAGGTGGGAGATCTTTTTTAAAAAGCAGAATGGCTGATCTAGCAAGGTACTTACAAGACTAAGGGTAGGTCTTAAAAGTGTAGAAAAAAATGAGTCTATGGAATGTTTGTTTATAGGAAATGGTAGAATACATAACCATAAGTATAGAACAATGCAAATATTTCATACTAGTTTACTGTGTTTGAGTATTTAGAATTTTATTAAATGTCCTGTCATATATGACAGGACAGAATAAATCTGATTAATGTTTATTTTCTTGTTTCTCTCAGTCACTATTTCTTTTCTTCTTCCTAGGAATGGTAAATAAAATAAAAAATAAAGTATCTTAATATTTTAAAGTATACATAAATAGTTAGAAATTGTAATTACCATATTAAAAATTAACACATATGTATATAAAAGATGGTAAGCATTTTTTTTTTTCCATAAATAGTCATATGGTTAGCTTTAGGACAGACCACTCATACTCTGTTTGACTACATTCTCCTCTCCTCTTCTCCTTCTTCCATATTTAAATTATATACTCTTTTAAAATGCAAAAACTGTTCTTAGCTTGAAGCTGTACAGAAACATATCACAAGCAATTTTTGGCCTGTGGACTATAGTTTGTCAATGCCTGAACTATTGCATAAAGCCAGGGGTAAATGGACATATAGTATTACTAAATACATAAAGTAATATGGGATTCTCATTTGTTTATGAAAAGTTAGAGGTGAATATTTTAACTTAAACTAAAAACATAATGCAGAGTGGGTAGGTAAATGTCATTATATAAAATGCATCTTATACATTTAAAATGACTAAAGTCATTGCATATATTCTCTGAACCCAATGAATTGAAACTAGTGATTGAAACAATGAGATAATTAGAAATAAATATTTAAAAATTAGGCCACATATGTTTAAATATGCATTGGGTCAAAATAGCAATAACAAGTTCATTTAGAAAATAATATGAAATAAAATAATGTTTTGGGGATTCAACTAAAACAGTGCTTGGAAGCTGAATATGAGGAGGAAAGCTCCAAAATCAATGACCTAGTGTTCTTCTTAAGGAAGTTAGGTAAAGAAGAGCAAAGTGATCCCCAAATAAGAAGGAAGAATAGTGTAAGGAAAGCAATTAATGATTTTAAACATAAAAAAGAAAATTAACAAAGTCAAGTGGTGATTCCTTGAAGTCAACAAGTTGCTAGTGATGAGATAGACTGTAGGAAAAAGTGTTATTGCCAAACTGAAAATAAAAATATTTCATAGTTTATCAAATATTAAAATCTAATTTTGCTGACATCCTCATGAATATCTTCATGAGTCAGTAAAGCATAATTTTATCTAATCATGTTAATATTTTCAAAATTATGTTAATATTCAGTGAAACCAGAATATGAAATAAGTGAAATATTGCATCTAGGATGTACAATTAGTGGACCTACCTATTTATTGACTGACATTAGTTTTACAACTGCATGACTTAAACATAAACTCATTGAATAGTGTTGTTAGCTGATGTCCAAAATATGAGAATTTCTTTCCATTTGTCTTGCTGCTCTTGTTTGCAGAAATA
>NW_011889247.1:761508-776440 GCF_000151845.1 Pteropus vampyrus
ACTTTTGAGTTTTAAATGTTTAGATGACAAAAGTTCATTTAAGATTATTCTCTTCGAAGTTAAAGTTTAGCTATAGCATATGACTTTCCATAAGTTCCCTTATAAGGGAGATTCTTTGCAGGAAAGGAATGAGAAGGCTTCTGTGGGGGCTAAAATAATATTTGCCTTGCCACTTTCTAGGTTCTTCTATCTGTGTTAATAATCAAATTAACAGAGATTAACAAGAGAAAAATGTACAAAGTTTATTACCAATGTACATGCCGGGGGTGTCATAAGATAAGAAAGAGGACAGGGGGCTGAGATTTCAAAGAAAATGGGTAATTTACAGTATGTAACTGAGCAAACAGTTCATCCACCAAGCGCTGCAGGTAGCCAATTGCACTGTCATTGGTGTGCAGTGAAAGAAAGTGGCATTTATTTTATAGCACTGGACAATAAGGAATGGGCAACTTCTGCCGGAGAAAACTGAACTCCCCAACCCAGGGTTCAGGGTAAGTTTTTAAGGATTTAGCAGGGACAGGTATGTGGAAGCATTGGCAGGGCAAGTTTTAATTGGAGGACCTTGGAACTTGGTCATTTATGATAAGGAGCGTCAATACTGGATATTCCTGGACCACTGACCCTTTGCTTCTAAAAGGGCTCCAGTGTTCTAGCTCTGGTATGTCCCTGTCCGTCGGCTCTATGTGTGTATGTTGATGGGGGAGAGACTTTGGCTCTGGGTGGAGTTCAAAGTTCTCCTCTGTGCTTCCACTGCATGACTTGCAGTTTTGGTCTGTTTCTTAAAAGAAACTCAGTACCTCTTTAAACAAGATAGAACCATTTTGAACTGGTTCTGTGGTTACAGGTAGTTGAGGAAGAGCAGAACACACATAACAGGTAAATTCTTGCTAGGTAGCCCAGAAACTACGGGACACAGGGTTGGATCTGGCTACCTGGCTCCTGCCTAAAGCCTTTCTATCTAATGCTAAGGTGACTATATTAAGATTCCCTTTTTGGAGCAGGCTCTTCCATCTGAATCTCTTAAGCAGGAAAGGGGGAGTGTCAAAGGTTATTTCTGAATCTTTTCTTTCTTAGTAATCAGCTTAAAATCTATGTTTCAAAAGGCATGGTTTTGGGGTAACAAAACTTTAGTCCCATTCACTTTACCAAAGAAAATTTATAGTTTGGGTTTAACAACTATTTTGTAGTTTTTTATTCTTTACAAAAGGCAAACCTATAACTGTTTTTTACTATTTAAAACAGTTCCACTTCAAAGATCAACAGCTTTGAGCACCCCATTTTGACCCCAGTCTGACCTTATTTTGCTTTCCCTTTTTTTATTTCTCCCGAACTTGTTCTTTGTTTTCATCAGGGACACTATTCTCTACATCCTGTTCTCCCTCCTCCTCCTCTTCCTTCTTTTCATAACAATTTATTGAGAGCTTTCCATGTGCCAGGTACAGCACTTGGGGATTCAAAAATTAATATTACATGCTTACTGCCTTACAGAAGCTCTCTGTCTGATGCAGGTATGTCCAGTAGGTTTCACATTGTGTGTCCACTCTATGCTATTGGGGCTGGATCCCTGGGGTACCAAAGTGGGAGAGTTCTGAGCTCATGTGTCAAATTAAAAATATTATCACCAAGACTGATGTCAAGGAGCTTACCACCTATATTTTCTTCTAGAGTTTTATAGTTTCGGGTTTTACATTCAAGTCTTTAATCCATTTTAATTTTCGTGTATGATGTAAAGTAGTAGTAGTTCAGTTTTATTCTTTTGCATGTTGTCTAGTTTTTCCAACTACATTTACTGAAGAGAATGTCCTTTCCCTGTTGTGCATTCTTGGCTTTCTTGTCATAAATTAGCTGATCATATATGCATGATTTTATTTCTGGACTTTCTACTCTGTTTTATTAAACTATGTATCTTTTCCTATCCCTTTACTTTCAGTCTGTGCAGGTCTTTCAATCTGAAGTGGGTCTCTTGTAGGCAGCATTTGTTCCGGTCTTTTTTTTTTTTTTTTTTTTTTATCCTTTCAGCCACTCTATGTCTTTTTATTGGAGCATTTAGTCCACCTACATTTAAAGTAAGTTTTGATAGGTATGTAGGTACTGCCTTTTTATTCATTGTTTACTAATTGTTTTTGTAGTTCTCTGTTCTTATTTTGCTTTTGTATGTTGATGAATTTCTATAGTATTGTGTTTGAGATTCCTTTTTCTACATTATTCATCTCTTATAGATTTTTGATTTGTGGTTACCTTGTACTTTCTATACACCAAGCTATATTTATAGTGGTCTATTTTAAGTTGATGGTTGCTTAAGTTCGAACACATTCTAAAATCATTATCATTTTTACTCACTATCTCCACAGTTCTGTTTTTGTCACTATTTTTTACTTTTTTCTGCAGTGTGTGTGTGTGTGTGTGTGTGTGTATCCCTTACTTTAGTGTTGTCATTTTACATGATCTTTCTACTTTTGCCTTTAATCTTTTTACTATCTTTAGCATTGGTTGAACCATTGCTTTTACTATGTATTTGCTTTTGTCAGTGAGAATTGCTTTTCCTTTGTGATATTTTCTTATCTATATTTTTGATTTTTTTCTTCTTAAAGAATTCTCTTTAACAGTACTTGTAATAGTGGTTTTGTGGTTTTGAACTCCTTCGGCTGTTGCTTGTCTGGGAAGTCTTTATCTTTCCTTCAATTCTAAATGACAGCCTTATTTGATAGAACAATCTTGGTTGTAGGTCCTTGCTTTTCATTGCTTTAACTATTTTTGTGCCAATCCTTCTGACTTGCAAAGTTTCTGTTGAGAAATCGGCTGACGGTCTTATGGGGCTCCCTTTTAGGTAACTGATTTTCTCTTGCTGCTTTTAAGATTCTTTTTGTGTCCTAAATCTTCGCATCATTAGTTATGATGTGTCTTGGTGTGGAACTCTTTGGGTTCATCTTGTTTGAGACTTGCTGTGCTTCTTGGATTTGTATGTCTATTTCCTTCACCAGGTTAGGAAAATTTTCTGTCATTTTTTTCAAATAGATTTTGAATTCCTTGCGCTCTCTCTTCTCTGTCTGGTACCCCTGTGATGTGAATGTTGTTATACTTGATGCTGTTCTGATTGGATGTTTTCTGCTACCTTGTCTTCTAGATAGCTGATTTGACCCTTTGTTTCATCTAATCTGCTGCCGATGTCATCTAATGTATTCATATCCGACTTTTTTTTTTTTTCGGTTTCTATCTCTTTGTTGAAGTCCTCACTGAGTTCATTTTTAATTTTCCTAAGTTCATTGAGCATCTGTATAACCAATGTTTTGAACTCTATATCTGATTGATTGTCTCCATTTTGTTTAGATCTTTTTCTAGAGTTTTGTCTTTTCACTTGGGACATGTTTGTCTCCTCATTTTGGCTGACTTAGCTTTATTTGTTTCTATGAATTAGGTACATCTATGTTTTGCAGTCTTGGCAGAGTGGCCTTATATAGTAGGTATCCTGTGAGGCCCAGTGGCACAGTCTCCCTGGTCACCTGAGCTGGGTGTTCCAGCAGTATCTCTTGTATGGGCTGTGTATGCCTGCCCATCATAGTTGAGCACATCAGTGGGTAGGATTGTCACTCCTGCTCACTGGCTGTGAGGCCTCCCATGACTTCAATGGACAAACTATTGTGTGGGGCTGATTCCATGAAGTGGGAGTTGCTTTAGAGTGGCTCTGGTGCATGCCAAGTCCATCCTTTGGGCGTACCATTTATGGAGCTGGTTGGGTAGTGCTTTGGTGTAGTCTAAAGCTGGCCACTGGGCGTGTTGGTTCTGGAGCCTCTTATGTGGTACTCTAGTACAGATTAAAGTCAGTTGCCATTCGTACCAGGGTTGGGGCCACCTAGGAGCCAAGGAAGTAATCTATATTTGGTTGCTGTTTATGCTGGCTTAGAGGTACTTAGAAGAGGCTATCATGTGAACTGAGGCTGGCTGCCACTAGTGTGGGGCTTGGGAACTTTTTGTGGGCTTCACAGTGTGAGCTGAGTCCAGCTGCTACCTGTGCCGGGTTTTTGGCATTTCCATTGAAGCTACGTTCTAGACCAACACTGTCCACAGCATATTCCAATTTAGGGACACCTGATGGGAATTACAATATATGCTCAGAATGGTGACCACTTGTGCTGGGATTGGGGCTGCTTAGCTAGAGTTACAGCACATGCCAAAGCTAGCACTGCTTGTTTAGGGTTTGTAGAACTTTGAGAGATTTTAGAGAAGTCTGCAGCATGAGCTGAGGTAGACTGCTTATGTGGAAAGACCTCTGGATGGTGCTTGGGCTGGGTGCACAAGTTGGGTGAGGCAGAGTCTTAAGAAATCACCAGTGTAGGGCGAATGGTGTTAGCCTGGCTAATGTGAGGTCAGATTTGGCACTTGCCTGAGCCTGCCAATTGAGTTGGAGAAAGTCTCAAGAGAGGAGCAGTGGCACCTTCCAGCGCTTTTGTCCTTGGAGAGAGTACCCCAACCCCTGTCCCTCTAGCCCTTGCCATGAAGCTAGTCAATTCAGTTACTCCTCATATGTCACTGGTGCTCTTTGAGCTGTCACCCCCACACTGGAGCCCAGAATGAGTTTGTGAGTGAATCCGTGTACAGGCTCCTCAAGAGGAACACCTGAGATTCTTGCATTCCTTAGATGCAATCTTCATTGGTTTCCACAATCAGATGCTATGGTGTCTTCTCTACCTGGCACTGGTGGCCTGGTCTGGGGACCCAGGTGTGGGATTGGATCCTTTACTCCTCAGGGAGACCTCCACAGCCGAGATATCCCTCTCAATTCTTAATCGCCACACCATGGGTTTGGGAACTGCCCATCTGATATGTCTACTCTTCCTACCAGTCTTGTCATGGGATTTTCTTTATATCTTTAGTTATAGGGCTTCTATTTAGCTAGTGTTCAGGTGATTCTCAATGATGGGTGTTCTATATTTTAGTTCTAATTTTGATGTGGTTGTATGAAGAGGCGAGCATCATTATGACTAGAAGCCATTAACATTTTTTAAGTATTAGGAAACTGTCAAGCTTATGGTGTTGGATGTAAGTTTTCCGAAATTCTAATTTTTACTTGAATGTGTTAATTTCATTATTGATAAGGATATTTTTAGTATTTTTAAATTTTGAAGTGACTGGATCATTGTTTTTGAGAGAATATCTGACAAACACTAATTCTGCTTAACCAAAGTTTTCCTCTCCATTGCTTTTTTGAGAAAATGTGACGTTTTATGAAAATCGTGGCTAATTCAACCCATAACTCAAAATCTCATGTTTAATGGTTGTGTTAGACTTCTACCCTTGCTAAACATATACCTCATTACTTGCAACATTCAATAACCTGTAAGGTATATATTTTAACCTTTTTTTCAAAATTAACCATATTTTATTCTGTATGTTTAGCTTCAATTTTCATTTGTTGTATGACTGTCATAACTGAAAATTGGAAACTGTCCTTCTTTGCATTGTTTTAATATACAGGTATTTCACTGCGGAACCAAGTATGTTATAAATATTTCCCCTTTAAAGTTACAGAGTTCTTATATTTCATTGATTTTTCTCTTATATTCAATCTATTATCAATACCATTCTATGTTAGTTTTCTTAATATTTTAACCATGTCATTCTTTTACTACTTTATGTTTTTCCTGAAGATTCTAATCTTGTTCTCATTCTTATTGAGTAAAGTTAGTGTATTTCCATACATACAAAAGAAGTTAACCAATCTTCTTAAACAAGCTTTAAAATGCATGGGACTTTATTGTATTTCCCAAGGTCACTTTCATACAGCTCTCCAACTTCTCAAGACTAAACTAGTTGTACCAAGTTTTACAGGTATCATCAGGAATTAGCTTCTATTATATTTTTAGAACACAGATACAGCAACATACAAAATTTCTAATCATTTTTTTAAATTTAAATTAAAAAAACTCATTTAGAAAAACTACGTGAACAGGAATTTAAAAATTTTTTTGCAATTGTGAAAATGTATTTTACTGTTACAGTAATATGAGAGTTTAAATGGTAGAGAATTCTTGCTTCTAAAATTTCTTTTAGCCTGGTTATGATGAAAGGCTAATTGCAAATTAACTCTCACTTTTTTTTTTTTTTTTTTGGTGAGATTCATCTGTCCTTGCTTTTTAAAATCCTGTATTTACCTGTGACAATCTGGCCATTGTATTCATGCTGATCAGCATTTGATGACCATTCGAACTAAAGACTCATATATTTATTCACTCTTGGAACTCTTGTTACTTACATACTATATAATTTATGCAATAATAGGCATTTTTTTTTCTATCTTACAGATAGGAAAATTGAATTTTTATATATGTCTCACATGTGGCTCTCGTCAGGATAGGAACCTGGTGTGTTTATAAAAGGTCTCCATTCGTTAATTTTTTTTTTTTTACTTTGGAAAATGCACTACTGCTTTAAAATTTAAAAATACACTTATTTACAAAAATTTAGGGCTAGAAAAATGAAAATAACTATGAGTGTCATTCTAAATACATTTTAATTTTGGATAAGAATGTTTGGTTGCCACCAATGTTCACAAATAATAGCTAACTAATGCTCAAACACCTTAGAAGACTGGAGAAAAATCTTATAAAATATGCAGAAAGCAAAAGAGGTTAGGCAGTCAAGAATATAGCCAAGGTTAGGCCAAATAAGTAGTATATAGGTAGAATATCACTGGTTTTGACATCAGTAAACTGCCACTGTGGACATCACCCTTAACTGGATACTTATCACTGCAGACATATTTTTCTCATTTCTGATCTTATCTGGATAGCTTTCAGTCTTTCAGCCATCAAGTCTGATGTTAGCTGTTGGTGTTTCATAGATTTCCTTTAATAGGTTGAGGAAATTACTTTCTATTCATTCTTATTTTACAGAGACATGCTTTTAGGAACTGATGTTGAATTTTCTTAAATGTATTTTCTTACTTTTTTGAATTGACCATATCAATTTTAACTTTGTGAATATGGTGAATTATATTGATTTTTTTTTTTTTATGTTAAATCCAAACCTGTATTCCTGGTATTAAACCTCACTTGATTTTGATGTATTATCCCTTCTATATATTGCTGGATTCAATTTGCTAAAATTTTGCATCTATGAATATTAGTATTCTCTCCTTGTACTATATTTTTTTTTCTGAGATTGGTGTAAAGATAAATCTTACCTCAAAGAATTTGCTGGGAAGTATTCTTTCTGCTTCAATTTTTCTGGAAAAATTAGCGTAGAATTGGTGGACTTCTTTCCATTAATGTTTCGTTTTTGGAATTCATCAGCAAAGCATTCAGGGCCTTCCCCTTCATGGGAAAGTTTTTATTACATATTTAAATTACTTCATATCTATGGCTATTGAGAATACCTATTCTTGAGTAAACTGTGGTAGATTTTTTCTTTTGATTTTTTTCCCTTCATCTAAATATCCTAATTTTTCTTCTAATATCTCTAGCATCTGCAGGGACGTCACATTTCTTATTTATGCTACCAATAATTTGAATCTTTTTTTCTTTCTAATCATGAGTAGAAGTTTATCTGTTTTATTCTTATCAAAGAAACAACTTTGGTATTATTGATTTTTACTATTGATTTTTTACTACTGTTTTCTATTAAATAGATTTTTTTGATCCTTGATATAATTTTTATGTTTAGAGTATAATTTGTTCCTGTTTTTAGTTTTGTAAGGTAGATGCTGAGGTCATTTAAGACTTTTCTACTTTCCCAGTAAGATTTTTAATTCTATAAATGTCTCCTCAAATATGGCATTAGTAGTATGGTATCCTTATAATTTAGTATGTTGTTGAGGAGCCCAAGTCCTGGTATAAAAATCTGATATCACTTACATGTTAAAAAACAAACAAAAAATCAGAAACACATCAAACTCATAGAACCAGAGAGTAAAACAGTGGTTGCCAGGTACTGGGGAGAGGGTGAAATGAGATATTGGTAGGAGTACAGGTTTTCTGTTATGAATAAGTTCTGGGGATCTAATGTACATGGTAACTATAATTAATAATTCTGTATGACATACTTCAAATTTTCTAAGAAAGTAGATCTTAAGCATTCTTACTACACAAGAAAAGTAACTATGTGAGGAGATAGATGTGTTAATCATTTCACAGTGCTTCTGTATATTAAATCATCACATTATACACATTAAAAACTTATGTTGTACAATTTAGGTATATGTGATTTTTATTTGTAAATTACACCTCAATAAAGCTGGAAAAAACACTTATTTGTGATTTGTTTTAGGCCCAATTGTAGGCGATTACAAAGGCTTTACCTGGCAGGCTCACAGGGGACAGCTGTCCCCCCACACACCAGATTTGGCACAGCTAGTGTATTACAGTCTCAGAAGGGAATTGCATTCACGGTCTCAAGCTCCTCAGGCCAGCCATGCAATATTTACATATCTAATCCAGGTACCTTCATTCCTAAATCTCTTTAGCTGAGGCACTAGGCTGAGGTCTCCTTTGATTCCTTCCCAAAGTCTTCTTATGTGGATAAGATAGAGAAACCTTAAAGACACTTTTCTCCCACTATGTCTTAGTAGCTAGTACTTTTCTACTCCTAGCTCTTCCCTCATCCCTCTCTAACCCAACAGTGCATTAAACTGCTGGACTCTTTTGTTCAGGGTTCCCTGAAAAATGAACCTCCGTGTCTGCCATTGATTAATTTGATTCTCAATCAGTGCATTGTCACATGGGAGTAAATAGAAAAGGGAAGAGTCAGTACATCTTCTGGTTTTAGACTCTTATTTAAACCATCACAGTAAGTGATAAAGACTAAATTATATATAGCTTGTTGCTTTAATAGGCTACTCCAGCACCTGGCTCAGTTCCCTCTCTCCTCCAGCTCAAGTGAGATCCTGACAATTGTTTTTATGTTTAGTTCAAAATACCTTCTAACTTCCCTTTTGATTTATTCTTTGACCCATGAGTAGAAATGTGTGACTGTTTTCAAATTTTTGGAAATTGTTTAGTGTTCTTTCTCTTATTAACTTGTAACTTAAAGTGCCTGTGACTGAGGAAATACTTTGTATCAATTGAATTATTTTAAATTTATTGACTTATTTTATGGCTTAGAATATTGTTTATTTTAGTAAATGTCCCAAGTGCACTTGAGAAGAATGTCTATCCTATTCTTGGGCAGAATAGTCTATAAATGCCAATTAATTTAAATTAAGTTGGAGAGTACTGTTGAAGTCTACTGTATTCTTAATGATGGTAAGTCTACTTGTCCTATCAGTTATTGAGAGAAAGATATTATAATCTCCAACTATATATAATTTTTAAATTCATTCTTGTAGTTCTATCAGTTTTTGCTGATCGTTTTTACCTCTACTTATATCACAAATCTCACACTACCTCGTTACATTTGCTTACACCTCGTAAAGAGAAATAATAAGAAAATAAAGTCTTAAGCATTTACTCATGGGGTTATTGTTTCCAAAACTCTTCATTGCTTTGTGTAGATTTATTTTTCCACCTTTTGTCATTTTACTTCTTCCTGAAGTATGTCCTTTAACATTTATCTTAGTGTAAATCTGCAGGAGATGAATTCTTTTAGAGTTTATATATGTTAAAATGTCTTTATTTCAGCTTTATTTTTGAAAGATATTTTCAGTGGCTATTGTAGGTTGACAGTTTCTCCTATAGTACTTCAAAGATGTTGCTCCATTTTCTTGTTCTCATGCTTTCCGGGGAAAAATCTGTCATCTTTATTTTTGTTCTGTACATAATGTATCATCTCTGATTGATTTTAAGATTTTTCTCTTTTCCCTGTTTGAACAATTTGATTTTGCTTTGTCTTGATGTTGTCTTCCCACATATTCATTGTGTCTGAGACTGGTTGAGCTTTGGATTGCTAGGATTATATTTTTCATCAGCTTGGAAATTTTTGGCTATTAGTAGTTTTTCTGCTTTCACCTTGCAGAGATGTGTGTGTGTGTGTGTGTGAGTGTGTGTGTGTATGTATATATATGTATGTATTTTTGGACTTCTTGATGTTTTCCCACATCTCACTGATGATTCACTGTCATTTTTAAAATTCTTTAACTTTCTCATTTTTAAAAAATTATTTTTCCCAGTGTTTCTTTTTTGATAATTTCTGTTGCCATAGCTTCAAATTTACTAATTATTTCTTCTGCCACATCTAATTTTCTATTAATCTTAAAGAACATATTGTTCATCTCACACACTGCAGTTTTTATCTTTAGAAAATCAATCTGGTCTTTGTTTTATATTGTCGATGTTACTATTTAATTTGGGGACATATGGAATATAATTATAATAACTTTACACCCTTCACTTCTAACATCTGTTAATTCTTTGTTAGTTTCATATTAACTGATTTTTCTCCCTATTACAGGCCATGATCCTTGTTCTGTTAAAAGCCTGATAAGCTTCATTGAGATCAACATTGCGAATTTTATCTTCTAGGGTGCTGGATATTTCTGTATTGTTATAAAAAAAAAAAATTCTTCAGCTCTTTTATGAAATGTAGTTTCATCACTCAAAGATTGATCCTGATTTTATGACTTATTAGGCCTATTCAAAGCCCCACTCAATGACAGTTATGTCTGTCATAAGGCAAGAACTTCTTGAGCATTCTACCCAATTCCTTGTGAATTTCTCCAGTCTGGCCTCCTGGAATAGGCTCTATCCCTGACCCTGCCTGACACTGTTCTCTAATATTTTTATATGTTTTACCCCTGGTGTTTGGTAGTTTCCTCACACATATTCAATGATTAGTACTCTCATGATCTGCACATATCTCCAGGGTTCTCTTCCTTTTCAGTTCTCTCTTCTTTAGTACAGGCTTGTGAACTCTAGCCATCTTGATCTCTGGATTCTCAGCTCCCTTTCCTTATCTGAGTATCCACCAGGCTCCATCTGGGGTTTCCTATACTTATATTAAAGACTGGAACAGTCATAGGGATTCCCTGTCTTGTTCAACATCTCTCATGAACCACTATTATTGTCTGAAGTGGTATTTTTAAAACTATTGTTTTATATATGTTGTCTAAGTATTTCAATCATAGAGTAAATCTTGTCATTGTATTACATCTTTGGAAAAAAAGCAGAATTCTCATATAAATGGTTTTAACATCTAAAATGTACAAAGATATACACAAAGAAAACAGTTTAAATTTTCACTATTAAGTGGAATAGCACCCATGCTATAAAATTTACGCAGTTAAGTTTATATATATATATAAATTATATATATATAAAATATATATATAATTTTATATATATTTTATATATATATAAATTCACATATATATATATATATATGAATTTGACCTGTGTATCTCTTCTGCCATTTATGAATTTATAGATTTAGATGCAGGAGAGAAAAGTCAAAGGTCGTATTAGGCAAGGGTGTTAGTGGTGTTAGGTTACAGGTCATTTTTTAATAGAAAAAGAAATGATTTAGGAAGTGTATTGAGTCAGGATCCAGAATTGATTGAATTAAAGCTGCTGTACAGTGGGGAGAACATTTTGATATTAGACAAATGCTGCTGAAACTGTGCTCTCCAAATTGATAGATAAGCTTGAGATTAGTTAAGGAAATAAACCAAAGAGGTCTAGGTGGTCTGTAACTCTGTCATTTATTAGAATAAATGCCATTGTTCATTGTAAGTCATACAATATTTTAGAGTGTCTGATGAAACACTAGATATTCAATTATCCACTATTTAGGCTTCCTTTAATGGTTAGTTCCTGAATAACCAATTTAAAAAATTATTAAAAGTTAAGTTATTATAAGAGCACTGGTTAGCTTATTCAGTTGGGTTAGGTATTAATAGGTCCTTGGATAGATGTTGCTAATTCATAGATATCTGATCCTCCGCTGCATTGGGGCACATGCAGATAATACACTTACTTGAACAGTTGCAGTTTTACATGAGCCACTGACTAGTTCTCAATAATATAACAAGTGAAAGTGATATGTTACTTCTTCTCCAAGTATTTAATATTTAGTATGAGACTCCCCAGCTCTCTCATGTGTTAGCGTGGATATTGTGAAGAAATCTTTGATTTTAAATGATGGAGTCAAACATAGAAGCATTCTGAATCACTGAGTATCTGCATGATAATAGACTTAGAAAATTGCCTAGATCCACAGTGGATTTTTCATGAAAGAAATAAAGTTTTATTTTATGTTTATTTTGTTAAGCCACTGAAATATTTGATTTTGTAGTAATACCTAGGCAATTCTAACTAACAGAGTCCTATGTTCTAGATCTGTGATATGTTAATTGACAAAATAGTAGTATATAGATATTTAAAATATGGTTATAATTAGTGTAAATCAAAAATTCATTTTAATTTATAAAATTATTAGTATATAAAAGTAGAAATTCTGTTTATTTCCATTTCTACATAATGGAGAAAACAAGATAAATATGGTGTAACATCTTTAGTTTATGCTTTTTCTGATATTTAACATTAACGTGCAATCTTATAACATTATTTACATCTTTAGTAGAAGTGTCAATACTGCCATTTATCTAGCACAGTGTTCTAAGTATTGAGCATAATTCATGTTTTTAATTGGGAAGGCAAAGATGTTATTACTGCAGAGAGAGGTTTTAAATCTCTAGGGAAGTAATATTAAAATTAGTAATTTTATCAATTTGTCTTGGATTTAGCTGTATGTAGCAGAGAACCTTATTTAAAGTGGTATAAAATTTTATTCATTTTTTACACATAACAAGTTTATGAATAATAAGTTCAAGTAGACTTAATGATTAATGGATTTGTATCTCTGTGATTCTATTAGCCCTTCTATTTTTATCAGTATTCTCTGCCACAACTTCAAAAATTAAGGCATCATTCAACCTAAGAAGAATGAAAATAAGTGTGTGTGTGCTCAGGGAGTGATGGTGAAGAGACATCAACCACTTCTGTTTTCTCTAATTAGAGATTCTAGAACCCCATGCCTTTACTCATCCCCAAACTTTTCTATGTATCGTTGCCCAGAGCAGTATCAAATGCCTACGCCCTGTGGTAGTGACATCGGAAAGAGAGCATTTACATGTCCTGGGCTCATTACGTGTCCTGGGCTCTTTTTTTTAGAATTAATATATAAATGACATATAAGTTTAAGGTGTACAACATGTTGATTTCATACATTTATATATTCCCATATGATTACTAAAGGAGTGTTACATGGCACATTTTTCTTTTTTGTGTTTAGTGTCTTAGTTTCTAATACAGTATTATCGACGACACTTACTATGCTCTAAACGAGATCTCCAGAACTTATTTATCTCCAGAACTTACTAGTTGTAAGTTTGCATCTACACACAACATCTTTGCAGTTCCCTCAGCTCCCCAGTCCCTGGAAACTACCATTTTAATCTCTGATTTTATAAATTCTTCTTCTTCTTCTTCTTTTTTTTGGGGATTCCACCTATAAGTGGTATCATACAGTATTTCTTTCTCTGTTCAACTTACCTCACTTAGCATAATGCCCTCAAGGTCTATCCATGTTGTCACAAATGGCAGGATTTCCCTTTTTTCTCATGGCCAAATAATATTTCATTGTATATATACTACATATTCTTTATCCATTCATCTGTTGACAGACTCAGGTCTTTTGCATATCTTGGCTATTGTGAATAATGCTACAATAAACATGGGAATGCCTATATCCTTTCAAGATACTAATTTTGATTTTTTATATATACTCAGAAGTGAGATTGCTGGATCATTTGGTATGTTCCATTTTTAAGTTTTTGAGGACCCTCCGTACTGTACTCCATCGTGGCAGTATCAATTTACATTTCCACGAAGAGTGCACAAGGGTTTCCTTTTTTCCATACCCTTGCAGCATTTGTTGTTGTTGTTTTGATAAGTCATCCTAATAGAAATGAGGAAATATCTCATTGTGGTTTTGATTTGCATTTTCCTGATAGTGATGTTAAGCTCATTTTCATCTATCTGTTGGCCATCTGTATATCTTCTCTAAAAAAAAATGTCTATTCAGATCCTCTGCCTATTTTTAACCTGATTGTTTTCTGCTATTAATTATATGAGATATTATCTATCTATGTTGAATATTAACCCCTTATCAAATATGATTTGCAAATATTTTCTTCCATTCAGTAAGTTGCTTTTTCAGTTTAATTGCTTCATTTGCTATGCAGAAGCTCTTTAGTTTGATATAGTCCCCACTGGTTATTATTGCTTTTGTTGCCTTTGTTTTTGAAGTCAGATCCAAAAAATCATAACCAAGACCAGTGTCAAGGAACTTACTGCCTAAGTTTTCTCCTAGGAGTTTTAAATTTTCAGGTCTTCTGTTCAAGTCTTTGATCCATTTTGAGTTAAATTTTGTGTATGGTATAATATAGTGGATAAGTTTTACACTTTTATATATGGCTGTCCAGTTTCCCCAGTACCATTTCTTTTCTTTCTTTTGTTTTTTTTTAACCTTACCTATACTGTTTATTTTTTTTAATTTATTTTTTTATGGTGACATTGATTAATGAAATCCAATAAGTTTCAGCTGTACACTTTAACAGTAAGGCATATGTATATTTACTGTGTGTTCACCTCCCATAGTTAGATTTCTTTCTGTCACCACATATTTTTTCCTCTTTACCTCATCCACTCCCCTCTTCTCCTACTCCCTACCCTCTGATAACCACTGATCTATAGTCCGTGTCCATATGTCTGTATTTGGTTATCCTGTTCATTTGTTACTTTTAGGTTTATATCCCACATATAAGTGATATCATATGATTTTCAACTTTCTCTATCTGGCTTATTTCACTTAGCATGATTATTTCAAGTTCCACCCATGTTGTCGCAAATGACAGTATTTCATCTCCTCTTATGGCTGAGTAATATTCCATTGTATATATGTAGCACAGCTTCTTTAGCCAATCATCTATCATACGATACTTCGG
>NW_011889247.1:784905-787444 GCF_000151845.1 Pteropus vampyrus
GATGGCTTTGGCAATTTGGATTCTTTTGTGCTTCCATACAAATCTGATGATTTTTTTGTTCTAATTCTTTAAAAATTGCTGATGGGATTTTGATGGGGATTGCATTAAATCTGTATAATGTTTTAGGTAATATGGTCATTTTAACTATGATGATTCTTCCAATCCAAGACTATGGAATATCTTTCCATTTCTTTGTATCTTCTTTGATTTCTTTTAATAAGGCCTTATAGTTGTCATTATATAGGTCCTTCACATGTTTTGTTAAATTTATTCCTAGATATTTTTTTGTTGCAATTGCAAAAGGAATTATTTTTTCCACTTCTTTTTCTGATGCTTCATTATTAGAGTATAGGAATGCTATGGATTATGAACGTTGATTTTGTATGCAGAGACTTTACTGTATTTGTTTATTGTTTCTAAAAGTGTTCTTATGGAATCTTTAGGGTTTTCTATATAAAGAACCATGTCATCCGCAAATAGTGACAGTTTGACTTCTTTGTTTCCTATTTGGATGCCTTTTATATCTTTCTCTTGCCTGATTGCACTGGCTAGGACCTTCAATGTTATATTGAATAACAATGGTGATAGTAGACAGCCTTGCCTCATTCCTAATCTTGGAAGGTTTTTAGTTTTTCATCATTAAGTATAATGTTGGCTGAAGGTTTGTCATATATGGCCTTTATTATGTTAAAGTACTTTCCTTCTATACCAATTTTTTGTTAAGTGTTTTGATCATAAATGGATGCTGGATCTTGTCAAAGGCTTTTTCTGCATCTATTGATATGATCATATGATTCCTATTTTTTTAATTTGTTTATGTGATGCATCACATTAATTGATTTGTGTATGTTGAACCATCCCTTGCCTCTGGGATGAAGCCCACTTGATTGTGGTGTATAAGCCTTTTACTATGTTGCTGTATTCAGTTTGCTAGTATCTTATTTAGGATTTTTGCATCTATGTTCATGAGAGAGATCAGTCTGTAGTTTTCTTTTTTGTGTGTTATCTTTACCAAGTTTTGGTATCAGGGTAATATTGGCCTCATAAAATGAGGTGGGAAGTATTGTCTCCCCTTTGATTTTTTGGAAGAGTTTGAGGAGAATAGGTATTAAATATTCTTTGAATGTTTGGTAGAATTCACTGGTGAAGCCATCTTGTCCCGGACTTTTACTTTTTGGTAGATTTTTGACAATTGTTTCAGTTTCCACACTGCTGAACAGTCTATTTAAATTTTCTAGTTCTTTTTGATGCAGTCTAGGAAGATTGTATTTTTCTAAGTACTGGTCCATTTCTTCTAGGTATTAAATTTGGTGTTATATATTTTTTCATAATAGTCTTATATGATCCTTTGTATTTCTGCTATATCAGTCATGATTTCCCCTTTCATCCCTGATTTTGTTTATTTGTGTCCTTTCTATTTTTTCTTTAGCGAGTCTAGCCAGGGGCTTGTCAATTTTATTAACCTTCTCAAAGAACCAGCTCTTTGTTGCATTTATCTTTTCTATTGCTGTTTTGTTTTCAATTTCATTTATTTCTGCTCTAATTTTGATGATTTCTTTCCTTCTGCTGACTCTAGGCCTCATTTTTTCTTCCTTTTCTAATTTTTTAAGATGAAGCATTAAGTTGTTTATTTGGGCTCATTCTTATTTTTGTAGATAGGCCTCTAATGATATGAACTTTCCTCTTATGTCTGCTTTTGCCATGTCCCAAAAGTTTTTACATGTTATAGTATCATTATCATTTGTTTCTATGTGTCTCTTGATCTCTCTTTTTATTTCTTCTCTGCCCTTGTTTTTTATGGTAGCATGTTGTTTAATCTCCATGTATTTGTGGTTCTTCCTGGTTTCTTTTTGCAGTTGATCTCTAGTTTCAAAGCATTATAATCAGAGAATATGTTTGGTATAATTTCAACCCTCTTATAATTGCTGAGGCTATCTCTGTGTCCCAGTATGTGTTCAATCCTTAAGAATGTTCCATGTGCACTAGAGAAGGATGTATAAGCAGCTGTTTGGGGATGAAAGGCTCTGTAAATGTCAATTATGTCCTACTGGTCTAATTACATCATTTAAGAGTGTTATTTCCTTATTGATTTTTGGATGATCTGTCCATATCTGACAGTGGAGTATTTAGGTCCCCTACTATGATAGTGTTTTGATCTGTTTATTTCTGTTTTGGTCCCTTTATTTCTGTTAGTAATTGCTTTACATATTTCAGGGCTCCGTGATTGGGGTTATAGATATTAATAAATGTTAGGACTCCTTGGTGCATGATTCTCTTTATTGTCATAAGGCATCCCTCAGTATATTTATTTATTTTTTTTATTTTAAAGTCAATTGTGTCTACTATTAGTACCGCTACTCCTGCTTTTCTCTGAATGCCATTTGCTTGAAATATCACTTTCATTTTGAGTCTACATTTGTCTTTGGAACTGAGATGTGTCTCTCGCAGACAGCATATGGTTCGATTTTGTTTTTTGATCCAATGTGCAACTGTGTGCCTTTTTATAGGTGAGTTCAGTCCATTTACATTTAGGGTGATT
>NW_011889247.1:789004-790659 GCF_000151845.1 Pteropus vampyrus
ATATAAAGGTCTTTCTTTAGCTTGTTGCAAAGAAGGTGTTTTTCTTTTTGGTTTCCAGTAGGTGGCGTCTAAGCCTCTTGGATCCTTGCTTGTATAAAGCCGTAATAATGCCTTTTTTTTCTTATAGATGTGTAATTGCTCTCACTACTCTCAATCTCAGTTCCTGTCAGAGTTCGCAACAGTTTCAGTGGTGTTTGCTCAGATTCCTCTGAGGCTCGGTGGTGTTTCATCTCTGAGGGTATGAGGGGAGAGGCCTTCTGCTTTGGGGAATGGGGGCAATGACTCAGCCTCGGTTTTGAAACCGTGGCTGGTAAAGATCAACTGTTGTTTCTCTGCCATCCTGCTTCTCTGCTTTCTTCCTTGATGACTAGGCCCTGCCACTGACCGTGTGGAGCTCACAGCTTTCCCAGGCAGAGCTATTCAGAGAACTCGCTGCTCCTTCTTCCCTCCCACTCCTCCTACAGGTAGCTCTGGTGGTTGTGAGAGGCAGCTTCTTTGTTTCTCCTAGTCCACTACCAGACACCCAAGGTTCTGACCTTTGGTAGCTCGTATGCACAGAACCCAAGCTCAGACATGCTGATGTGCAGTTTGGGTGTTTTTTGTTGAGCTTTAAATGTTCAGGTTATTGTTATTTCATGGGGAGAGATTTAGAGATGTCTCTCACACCACCATGTTTCTACAAACTCCTATATTTTTATTGAAGAGTGCCTCTGAAATAGGGCTCCCAGTGCTGGTCGCTCGCTGGGAATGGAAATGTGGCTCACAGCACTGGTCCCTTGTTGTGAATGCTTGGCCCTGAATCAGAGCAGGGCTTGGCAGCCATCCAGCAACAAATGCCCCAGGCAATCTGCTGGTTGGGCAGGGCGGGCTGATCCCCTCTGACCAGGGCTTCCTAATGGCTCTGTGGGAGGGGTCTGCACAATCAAGCTGGCTTTGTCTGCATATTACCCTGTAGGGGGGCTAGTTTAAGGCACAATGGTGGCTGCCTTTCCAGCCCTTTGTCTGATGTCAGGTAATGCGGACTTTCTCAGAATGAATCCCCTGCGAGCCTCTGACCCACCACTGGTGTCCTGGGTGAGTTTCCGTGGGTTAGAAAGCCTTTGCGTGGATCCTTCAAAGGGATGTCTAGGGGTTGAGTTCTCTTCTGTCTCACTCAGCCAGCCAGAATATCCTCTTGTTTCTACAGTTATTGGAATCTCCTCTTCCCTGAGCTAGGACCCTGGGCTAGAGAGCCCTCAGATGAGACCAGGACCCCCTTCTCCTTCAGGAGAGCCTCTTCAGCCTCTTGCGCCCTCATGGTGATCCTCCAAATCCACGGGTGCAGGTCTCGCCCGAATAGTGACTTTGCCCCTCCTACCAGCTTCGATGTGGCTCCTTTATATTATCAGATGTAGGTGTTATGATCAGCTGGATTTCATGTTGATTATTTTATAATTTGGTTGTAATTTCAATGCGGATCTGTTGAGCCCCATGAGCTCAGCTGTTTCCTTGCTGATCCTGGATGTGGTGGGTAATTCCCTCTCAGATCCTAGCTCTTCAGCTTTTGCGTCCTGAACTTTCCGACGGACTCTATTTGAGCATTTCTTTTCCTGAACTCCCAGTACCATTTCTTAAAGAGACTAAATAGAAACTGTGAGAGTGGGCATCCTTGTCTT
>NW_011889247.1:791514-820166 GCF_000151845.1 Pteropus vampyrus
TGATCCTCCAAATCCACGGGTGCAGGTCTGGGAGGTCATATCTGTCTAGGAATGTATCCACTTTTTATAGCTTATCCAGTTTTTTGGCAAAAACTATCGATAGTAGTCACTCATGATGCCTTGTATTTCACTATCAGTTATAACATCTCCTCTTTCATTTCTGATTTTATTTGGGTCCTCTCTTAGTTAATATTGCCAAAGGTTTGTCAATTTTCTTTGTCTTTTTAAAGAACAAGCTCTTAGTTTCATTGAACTTCTCTATTGTTTTTCTGGTCTCTTATTTCATGTATTTCTGCTGTGATCTTAGTTATTTCCTTCCTTCTACTATTTTTGGGCTTCATTTGTTCTTTTTCTAGTTTATTGAGGCATAAAGTGAGTTTATTTGAGATCCTTTTTCTTAATGTAGTTATTTATCATAATAAATTTTTCTCTCAGAATTGCTTTTCAACATTCTATGGGTTTTGATATGTTGTGCTTTCATTTTCAGTTGATTCAAGATATTTTTTGATTTGCCTTTTGACTTCTCTTTTATCCAAATAGCTGTTTAGAGTCCTGTTTTTTTATCTCCACATATTTGTGAATTTTTCAACTTTCTTCCTGTTATGGATATTTAATTTCATACCACTGGTCAAAAAACATACTTGGTATTTCAGTTTTTTTTTTAATTCACTAAGAGGTGTTTGACCTGCCATGTCATTTGTCCTGGAGACGGTTTTGTGTATGCTTGAGAAGAGTGTATTTTACTGCTGTTGGATGGAATGTTCTGTGTATGTCTGCTAGGTCCATTGATTTAAAATGTCATGCAGAGCCATTATTTCCTTACTGATTTTCTATCTGGATGATCTATCTATTGTTGAAAGTAGGGTATTGAAATACCCTACTATTATTGTTTAGCTGTCTATTTTTCTCTTCAGATCTGCTAATAAATATATTCAGGCACTCCAATGATGGGTGCGTATATGTTTACAATTGTTATATCATCCTGATGAATTGACCCCTTTATCATTACATAATGACCTTCTTTGTCTCTTGAGATAGTTTTTGACTTAATGTCTTTCTTATCTATGTATGAATAGTTACCATGCTCTCTTTTGATTTCCATTGCTTGATACATATTTTTTCATCTCTTTACTTTTAACCTGGGAGTTTATTTAACACTGAAATGAGTCTCTCGTAGGCAGCATATAGATCGGTATGGTTTGTTGTTATTTTTATCCATTAATCCACTCTGTGACATTTTATTGGAAAATTTAAATCAATTATATTTAAAGTAACAATGATAAGGGCTTACTATTCCCATTTTTTTTAAAAAAAAATATTTTCTGATTGTTTTGTAGTCCTTAGTTTCTTTCTTCCTCTCTGGCTAGCTGTCTTTGTAAGTCGATGATTTATTTTTTTTGAAGTGTTTTGCTTTGATTCTTTTAATTATTTGTGTATCTATTATAAGATTTTGCTTGGTGGTTAGCATGAGTCTTTCATAATACATCTTATAACTAAAGCTGATAACAATTTCAATTGCATTAGAAATCTTTATGCATTTGCTTTCCCCTCCAAAGTATATTGATGCCCTAATTCTCATCTTTTTATGTTGTGTTTCTATTACTATAATAGTGTAGCATCTTTGTTTCAGTTTCAAGAACTCCCTTTAGAATGTTTTGTAGAGCAGAGCTAATAGATATAAATTCCCTCAGCTTTTATTTGTCTGGGAAAGTGTTTATAAATTCTTCATTTCCAAATGACAGCTTTGCCAGGTAGAGTGTTCTTGGTTGACTTTTTTTTTTTTTTTTTTTTTGAGTCTTTGACAATATCATCCCACTCTCTTCTGGCCTGGACGGTTTCTGTTGAGAAATGTGTTGAAAACTTTATCAGGACTCCCTTCAATGTGAAGATTCTTTTTCTCTTGCTGTTTTCAAGATTCTCTGTCTTTGATTTTTGAGACCTTGATTTACAGCCATGTGCCACTTCACAATGGGGATATCTTCTGAGAAATGCATCAGTAGGCAATTCATCATTTGGCAAACAAACATCGTAGTGTGTACTTAAACACAAACCTAGATGGTATAGCTTACTACTGTAATGTATGTGCTATTATATATACTTTTATATAACTGGCAGCACAGTAAGTTTGTTGGGGTCTTCTTGTTTCCCATTGTTTTATATTTTTGCCTGTGGGTGGAAGTTCTAGAGGAGGAGATCCTTTCTGTTATCTGGTCTAATGCGCTGATACTCAGAGCCCTCAGAGCAGTATTTAAGCCATGATCCTAGAATCAGTGCATGTGGAACTGTCCCAGCTCCTGGGTCCTGGGTCACAGGTACAATTGTTGCACCTGTGGCTCTGGTGTCTAGGGTATAGTAGGTATGTGCAGACATCCCCAGGAATGACTACCTAGATATCAGGGACTTACCACTGTGACTCCAGCTTGTAGGGGGGTGGGAAATGCAGCAGTGTCATAGGATAACAAGGTGCTGTGGCAGCTTGGACCCAGGGTGCAATAGTAGCACAGCCTGGGGATGGTGTCTCAAATTTCTCAAATCTGACCACTGGAGGCAGCCATAGAATAGCAGCAGAATGACTGGTGATAGTCTGTTAAACCCATGGTAATAGTGTAGCATCTTTGTTTCAGTTTCAAGAACTCCCTTTAGAATGTTTTGTAGAGCAGAGCTAATAGATATATTAGCAGCATGGCCATGGTAATGGCAGTTCAGAGCTGTAACCTTGGGGGTGGAGGCTCAGGGCAATGGTGGGCTGGTCTCATCAACAGTAGGTCAGATCCTCAACCTGCCATGGGGGCAGGGCTCAGAGTATCAGCAGACCTGGCAACGGTGAGTCAGAGCTGTAACCTGGAATGCAAGGGACAGGGATCAGGGTAGCAAGAGTTCATATCAGTAATTATAGTTGAGTTTTAACCTGAAAGATGGAGCTCAAAGCAATAGCAGCACCCTGGTGATGGCTACTCATATTTAGGACCTAAAACCCAATGGGTAGGGTATAAAGAAAGGGCAGTGACTGCAAGGCCCTGACAGTGGTGGTCAAAGCAAGACTTGGAACCCAGGGCAGAGACAGCAGCCATGGCAATGAAGATTCAGCACTAAAAACTGTAACCTGGTGAGTGGGGCTGAATGGATTGGTACCTCTGTGATTCTATTAGCCCTTCTATTTTTTATCAGAATTCTGCCACAACTTTGCAAATAAAGCATCATTTGACATAGGGAGAACAGAGATAAGTGTGTATATGTGTGTGGCGGGGTGAGGGGTGGGATAATGGCATCGACTACTTTTGAAACCTCTCAGACATTTTCTAGAATCCTTTTGTTCGCCCATCCCCGCCCCCCAAGTCTATTGTATATATTATTGTCCAGAGAGGTATCAAATTCCTACTCCTAACTGTAATAATGCTGGAAATAAGGGCATTTACAATTCCTGGGCTTTCTTTTAAAGTCAGGTAAAGGAAAAGTTGGGACATGTTCTGGTCAGCCAAATTAGTGTCTGTTGTAGCTATTATTTTAATATACATGTGTACCAGTCTCTGTACTAGACACCATTTAATCTGTTGGAAGCCATGCAATGTGAGAAGTATTAACCCAGGTTTCACAAATGCTCACTGAGGCTTAAAGACTTTCAGTTACTTTCCCAAAGTCACACAAGGTATATGATGTGTATAGATGAAGAGGCACTGACTTCCAATGCTAAAATACTATTTCAAACTTTAGCTCTTAAATTTCAAATCTTAGCCATATTGGAATACAGATTTCCTACTTAAAAGAATTTTTATGTATACAAACCAACTAATACTCAATGAAATGTTGAAGTATATTTTTTTTTCAATGTACTATGCTAAATGGGCTTATGATTAAAGCAAAATAAACAAAAAATCATAACACCATTAACAATTCCCTGGTACAGTGCTTATGAGAACTTCATTCTCTGACCTTTAGCTATAGTAGTGATATATACTAGCTTCAGGATTTTTCCTTCTACAGCATGATAAGATCATAGCCACATTTCAGTCATAGCTATCTCATCTCTTATTAAAAGTCTTTCATAGAGCTATTTGTCTTCTGCATTAGTTTCCTGCAAATTCAATTATACTTACACACACAAAATTGCACTTCTAACACTATTAAGTATTTAATCTCTCTTCACACAACAGCTGCTTGTGTGCTGGTGTCATTTAGATTTTCCCTGAAGTCTAACCCAGAAGAAATTCACTTTAATGATCTTTGGATTCAATAATTAAACAAAAGCCATTTCCTGTGAGCAATCTAAACTCAAGGAATAATTCAAATTAGGTGACCAATTACTCATTGGTTAAGAGTGAGGCTAGTTAAAATGTGAATCCTATACAACATCTATTAAGATTAAAAAATATTCATTAAAATATAAGGTGACAGAAAGAAATCTAACTATGGGAGGTAAATATATATATGTAAATATATATGCCTTACTGTCAAAGTGTACAGCTGAAACTTATTGGATTTCATTAACCAATGTGGCCACAAAAAAATAATTTAAAAAAATATTCATTACCCAAATATTTCCTGTTTGTGATGTTCTGTGGACTCATCAATACTTATGAACATAATCAGCGGTGTACAACGAAAGAGACTAATATCTTTTTATAAGTCTATGAGAGAATCACTTGATACTAATCTCTAGACTACTTTAATATTCCATATTTCCAACTTTCTCATATATTGATATATTTACAATAGATTTTTGGAGTTGGATAAGGCAAGACAATTGGTATCATCAGGCAGATGAAAGTTTAGGTTTAGCACCTGGAGCTTTGGGTGTGCTCAAGGCCCTATCCACCTACTTTTGGATACATAGGTGGGTGGATCGGCTTGGTACTCTGGTATAAAGTGCAGAATCATTTTTCTTCAGGTATGGATATACAGTTAATTGTAAATCAAAGAGTACCGAAAAAAGGAACGACTTCTGCTACCATGTTGCTGATATCTAGTTATAGATATTTTTAACTTTTCTCTTTTAACCTTTCTTTTAGAGTCATTTAACATGATACCATATTACAATATTAGAATACTCTGAATATGACTACATTTTTACTAGTGTGTTGTGTATTTTCATGTTTTTGTGGTGCTAACTAGTGTCCTTTGTTTCAGCTTTTCTTGAAAGGCAGGTTTAGTGCTGATGAATTCCTTCAGCTTTGTTAGGGGAAGTCTTTATCTTACCTTCGTTTATAAAAGATGAGTTTACTGGTCAAGTATTTTCAGTTGGCAGTTTCTTTCAGTACTTTAAATATATCATCTCCCTCTCTCCTGGACTGCAAGGTCTCTGCTTAAAAGGTCATAGCTTTATGGGGATTTCTGTGTATAAGAAAAAAAAAAATGTTTTTCTTTTAAAATATTGTCTTTGTTTTTGTCTTTTCATTTTGTTTACTATTTTTCTGATTTCATTAAATTGTTTATCTGTGTTCTCTTGTAGCTCTCTGAGCATCTTTATAACAATTATTTGAATTCTTTGTTGAGCAGCTCCTGGATCTCCAATTCTTGGTGCCAGTTACTGGGGGTTTACTATATTCCTTTGGTGGAGTCATGTTTCTCGTATTCATGATCCTCGTACTCTTGCATAGGTACCTGTACATTTGAAGAAGCAATTACCTCTTCCAGATTTTATGGACTGATTTTGCTAAGAAAAGACTTTCACCTATGGATGGGGGCATCCTTAAGAGTGCTTGGAACTCTGGTCTAGTGATGCAGGGTTTCAAGTATGGGGTGTTTGTAGTGGCATTAGGTCCAGTGGTCTGTGGAGTCCCCTTAGCTCAAGCCTCTGTGGTTCACAGTAGGCTTGGTGAGCACCGCTGGTGGGTCCACAGTGGCTGCAAGTGTTATCATGGTGCTCAGTGGCACCTCCTGATTCAGCAACTAAGGACGAGGGCAGACAATGACGGTGGCTGGATCTGGTGGGGTGCACACAGCTATTAGGGATAGTTGAAGGTGCCCATGTAGTGGTGGGACCAGTGCATGCAGTAAATACTAGGGCCATCTGTGGACTCACTGGCAGCTGCTAGGTTCTTAGATGTTGGCATGCTCTCTGGTGGATGAAAAGTTTCTCCTCCTGGATGTGCAACTACAGTAGAGGTCAGTGATAGGCATCAGGTTGGCAGTGTGCACGTGCACAGCTGGAGGGGCTTATTTCAAGTGCTTGCCCAATGATGAGGTCATTAGCAGGGTTTTAGGCTGATTTCTTACACTTATGTAGCCACAGAAGCCTGGAATGGCTGCTGACACAAGCAAATGCAAATACCTATGGGGTGAAAGCTGGCACAGTCTGATGGGTGTCTGTGCTGGCCATTAGTTTCTTTAGTGGTGAAATTCACTGAGTTTGTCTGCAGAGCAGGTCACTGTGATCCACCAGTACTCCGGCTGCATGGTTGCTATTGGTAACCACTGCTTTTATTCCTTGTTCCTATTCATCTCTCTTAATCTCAGCTTTGCTGGACTGGGTGGGATGAAACTGAAGTGAGACCTTCATGTGGTATCCGAGAAGCCTAGCTTTCCTCACTCTATTTTCTGGTGCAGTGAATTCTTTCTACCTGGAAAGTTCCCTTTGATACTGAGCAGTGCTGGCTTGGGGGTGAGGTGCTACAGGCAAAATGAAGCTATAACTTTTCTCTTTCGCGGTTGTCTCTAGGTTTTTAGTTCCACTGTGTTGCTAAAGTTTAAGTGGACTTCAGAGTTCTGCCATGCAGTATTTGTGGACAGCTCTTTGTTAACCTTTATTGGGGAACAGAGACTGGGTCCTCCTACATCTCCATCTGGGTTTTTAGACCCGATTTATTCTTGGGGAAGAAGAATATAGCGTTTGCCAATCAAAAAAGAATAGAATGATGATAAGATTAAAAAAATATGTAACTGGCTGACATATTTGGAACTATAAATACAAGTAGATCCCGATGATTAACAACTTTATATCCAGAGACCTTTGTATATTTACAGATATGTCAATCAAATTTGGGGTATATATTTCCACCAATGAAAAACTTTTTTTGACAAAGATTTAGACACATGTTTGAAATAGTTTCACAAGTTACCTTTTTAGATTTTTAAACATTTGTATACTTAAATGGTGGATTTCTTTATATCTTTTATACTTGATCTAATATTTTCTTTAAGAAATCTTTCTTTTATTTATTATTAATGCCAATACTTGCAATTGACTATGAGGACACTATTGTACACAATAGTTTTATCCAATTTTGAGGTATTATTGAATTTGTACTAGTCACTATGTTCCAGCCCCAATGGACTTTTTATTCTTCTAACATATCAAGTTCAATCCTAGTTGGGGGCTGTTGCTCTTGCTGGTCCTGTGCCTTGAATGCTTAACCCTAGAATTTTGCACTTTTAACTTCCACATTTAGTTCTCAGATTATTATCTATTTCAGATTTCTTCTCTCATTATCCAATCATATGCAGTTCCGAAATTTCCCAGGAATTTTCTATCACTTATTATCGTCATAGCACATCACTGAGATTAACTATTTTTCACATGTGATTTTACTGTTTTTCCTCCCCCAGTTAGAACTCAGTAGTCATTAGAGTAGCATCTATAGCAACATTTGCTGCTGTGACTCCAGCGACCGAAATAAGTAAGACCTGACCAATCAGCTCTCTTCCCAACTCCTCTAATTCTAATTTACCTTCCTCTTTGAGCAAAATTGCTGGTTGAACTCACTGCCAGCTAGCTACCAGTGAAGCCTTAGCTCTGCAAGAGACCCTAGGTCTGGCTTTTGCCATCGTGTTTGGTGTCAGCACCAGCACATAAGAAATGGAGTAATCCTATACAGAAATGAACTTCATTGCCGCAAGAGAAAGTCTTCATCAGTTTTGTATAATGCGTCTGATGTCCCTGGCTTCATATAGATGAAAGAACTGATATTACAGCCTGAGTCAAATAGGCTAAAAGTCTATTAGAAGGCCCAAGTGTCAGGAGGCCTCTTTCAGGTTCCTCGGTAGGGGCTGCCTGTTTTCTAGCCCATGGTCAGCTGGGGGAACAATTGCATTATTTTCTATCTAGGTGTATTTCAATAACTATCTCAGACTTCAAGATGGCTTGGTGTGCTAATAACAAAAGCATAGTATAGCCATTAAAATCTCTCCATTAACCAGAGAGAGAAAAGTTAGAACAACGTAAGTATAGTCCTAAAGAATTAGAGCTGATGGAGGACAAAATTGGATAAAGATAATATTATAATAATGATAATGTGTAAGTAACTCAAATAAGACTTTATAAGGTTAAAAAACATACCACAAAAAAATATATATATATAACAGATTAACTGAAAGAGCTAAGCATTCTTCAAACTTGCATTTACAGACTGAAAGGTCAAGTATAATATCCCAAAGCGATGGAGGAAAATTATAAACATTTGGAAATCACAAGGAATAGGAATAAAAATTGGAGGATATCTCCGAAGGGTCTAATACTCAGATAGTAGAAATCATAGAAAAAAACAAGTTGAGGATATACAAAGAGTAAATAAGTAGCAGAATAATCTATTCTTGAGATGAAGAGTCTCAAATCTATATATTCAAAGGCTATTAAGGGGAAACCAGATGATAGATGAGTAAAATAGAGCTTGATTGATAAAAATACAATTTAATTTGAGGTATTATATAAGTAATCTCTCACAGAAATAGACTAGTTAGATAAAAGTGTAATGACAAGGAGGACCTGAATAATACATATATATGTGCATGTGTTTGTATAGAAAGAGAACATAAAGCATCAAATTAGATACCACAAGCCATTATTTCTAATCATAAATAAAATTAGAAAGACATAATAAAAAATTGACCCTCTAAAAATCTAAACTTATAAGAAATTAAGAAACACACAATGGGCTAAAATTTAAATCAAAATAGAAGATTAAATAGAAATTGCAAAGTAACACAAAAGAAACTGTATTTTTGATGGTAGGAGATAGTTCCTTGTCAGACAATTGACCCTTTTAATAAACAGGTATGTTGCTTAGCCATATCACTCCTAAAATTTGCTATTTGTCCCTCAGAAGAATAACAAATTTCTTCATGTCCTGAGCCTTGCAATTTCTAACAGGTCGACACCAAGACTTGTAGATCTTTAGTAACAAAGATCTAATGGATGTCAATATACTTTCATCTGAGTTTGTGAGTGAAGAGAGGGCCTGCTTATAACCTGTGGTACCCCTAATTCTGTTGCTGTACTTTATCTTTGCTTTTTGAGTTGTTCCCCATTATGTAGAGACAAATCATGTAAGGTGTATCAACATTTATTCCATGGGGTCTGGCTCATTGTTAATGTGTTAATATATAAATGGATTAATAAGTTAATTTCAAGTCAATCTATTTGCATTTTAATAAGGAGCTTACTCAAAGTAAGGTGAATAAAATACAACACTGGCCAAAGAGATCTACTTCTTATAAACAGAGTTTTGGAAAACTTCAAATTAGTTTTAGTGGGCAAAGGCTCAGTATCCCTATTCCATATCTGTTCCCTAAAATCTATTTCACCTGAGCATTAGAAGAGCTAAAAGTTTGAAGGAACAGAAAGCTCATCTGATGAATATTGTTATAAGTATGCAGTGTTCCTGTCATATAAATTATGTGATTCAGATTAGATATTGAAATAAATATTAAGTAGTTGTTAAAATGAATGTTTAGTCTTGGTTCTGATTTTTACTAAGTGTTTTAGTGAGTTTCCCAAATGTTTTCTTGATACTAGTCTCTTATGCTTTAGTTACACTATGTTGTCTCAGAGGCAGAGAATGGAAAATAGTGAAGGACAAAAGAGAAAATGAGTCACTAAAGAAACTGACACCTCATTAGCTTTAAAAAATTCAGCCTGCTTTTTCATGAATACATTAAAGCCCTGAGAAGACTAAAAGGTTCTATTGAATTCCAGGTAGTGAGAGCAAATGAAATAGTCCAACTGTTGAAAAATGCATGCCCTCCTTACCAGAGCCAAATCAAGATTAATAACCTAGTAAAGAACTATAGGACACCTATTTTTTAAGAGGATTTTTTAATATATTTAAATGTGTTAACTTCAATTCATGAAAACTTTCCAAGCAAAACCATTACCGTACATAAAACTGATCAAGTAAGAGTAGCACCTTCATTAGACATTAATTCAGCAAGCCTCTCTGTGTCCGGAGTGATAGAAAGTAAACTAGGAAATATACACATATGTACAAACACACAAGGAAGAGAAGTTGTCCCTATTTACAAGGTACTTAATGTTGACTGAAGCAAATAAATTGTACATTAAATAGCCAGAGAATATAAGCAAATATAAGACAGTAGAAACTGTTATACACAAATGTAATTCAAAGCTAGAAAATAAAAACAAACAATTAGTATAGTAGCAAGAGAACCAGTATTGAACTTAAACTGAATACTGTTTTAAGTTCAAGTTTATCTTCTACTTTCTTGATGGATGACTTCGGTCAAGCCAAGCGTCTTTCAGTCCTGGTCATTTACAAACTAAGAATGAGTAACAAAATCTGATATGTTTGTTGCAAGGATTTGTTAGGTTTGATGAAGGGATTTAATGAGGCAATGAATATGAATGTGCTTTAACAATTGTAAGTTACCAGTAAAAAGTTTTGTTAGGAAGAGTCATTTTACTCTGGGGTGAATATTGCTGCTCTGCTCACATACATAGTTCTGGAAGATAAGCGGTGGGGGGGTGGAGGGCGACCTTTCACATAATTTCTCTTTACACCATCATTTTACAGACAATTAAACTGTGTCTCACAGAAACTGAAATAAATTTTATGCCTCATTTTTAAAAATAGGGTCCTGAAACATCATAATAAAAACATGTAGCACTCATTTCACAAAATCAACACTTTATTCATTCTTTTATTTGAGATAGATTGAAAATCCATTGTTCTATCCCTCAAGAAGCTCAAGTATTAGAAGACAACTATTAATATCTCACCCCCTAAGAAAAAGTATTTAATAATTAGTGTACATTAATAGTTGTAGTGGTAGGAATATAAGATGAAAGGTCATCTAATTTAGAAATACATGCCCCATATGTCTAAAAAACTAAATTTAGATCACATTCCTGTCCTTTTCAGTTAGATAAAATCTTTCCCTTTTGTATAAGCTAGAAATTGTTCTTGCCATTGAAATCAGCCTTCTATTTTCTTTTTAATTGCCTATTCACAGGTAGAAATTACTTAAAGCAAATGACATTATGGAAAAAAAGCTCATAATTTTATTCTAATTTGCTGATATTTGCTTAAAAGATTACACTTGTTCAGTATTAATGTAATAACAACTAGGTTCTAATAGTCATAGATTAGAATTTTTGTAATTGTATGATTTGGAAATCTTATAAAGTCTATTTGGAAAGGTTTCCATATCTAGTTAATCATTTAAGTTTTGTCTTAGCCAAAGGTTGTAAGTCCTAGTCTATCCAAAATAGTAGAAAGTCTTTAAAGACTGTACATGAGTTGATACCACTTTTTTTCTTCTTATTGTACAAATATATTTTGGTATGTAAATAAGTTCTTAGTCAATTTTGGTATAGTATATTTTGAGTGATATCAGAATTATTATTATTTGTATTTCCATGTTATCAGTTGTAACATCTTCATTTATAATTTTATTTATTTAGAATCCTCTCACTTTTTTATTGGTAAGTCTAGCTAAAGTTTGTCTATTTTTATTTTTACAAAAAACAAGCTCCTTTTGTATTGACATTTTCTGCTGCCTGTTTAGTTTCTATTTCATTTATTTTTGCTCTGATCTTTGTTATTTCCTTCTACTAACTTTGAGCTTCATTTATTCTTGTTTTTCTAGTTCCCTGAGGTGTAAAGTTAAATTGAGATTTTTATTTTTTCTTAAAGTCAGTGTTTATCGCCATAAACTTCCCTCTGAGACCTACTTTTGCTGCGTCCCATAAGATTTAGTATGTTGTTTCCATGTTCATCTGTCTTAAGATATTTTTATGATTTCTCTTTTGATTTTTTTTACTCACCAGTTGTTCAGGAACATGACATTTATTCTCTACATATTGTGAATTATTTTGTTTTCTTCATGAAATTGATAGCGTCATACCATTGTGGTTAGAAGAGACACTTTGTATTGACCATATATTCATATGTTCATGTTACTAATTAGTCTTTTTATATCTGCTTGAAGAAGTTTATCATTCCTGTAAGGCAGGTTTCAGAGATAAACTTCACTTTTGTTTGTCTGCAAAGCTTTCTCTTTCAATTCTGGAGGGCAGCATTGCTGGGTATTTTTCTTGGTAATTTTTTTCAGCACTGTAAATATAGCTCACTCTCTTCAGTCTTGCAATGTTTCTGCTGATAAATTCTGTGATAGTTTAAGAAGGTTCCCAAGTTGCTTTTCTCTTGCTGCTTTTAAAAATCTCCTTGTCTTTAGACAATTTAATCATAATGTGTTTTGCTTTGTATCTCTTTAGATTTATCTTTTTTGGTGGTACTCTTTGGTTTTCTTGGATCTAGATATCTCTTTCCACAGGTTAATGAAGTTTATGGAAATTATTTCTTTGAAAAAGCTTTCTGCTCACTTCTTTCTCTCTCTCTTCTTCTGAGACCCCTTTAATACATATATTGGGCCATTTGATGTTGTTCCATAAGTCCCTTAAGCTAGCTTCATTCCTTTTTGCTACTCTGATTCTTCCATTTCATCTAGTCTGCCGTGGAATCCCATTATTGTATTATTCAGCTCTATGATTTCTGTTTGGTACTTTTAAGTATCCTCTCTCCCTCCCCATCAACAGTCTCATTTTGTTCATGAATTACTCTCCTAAACTCAGCAAGTGTCTTTATGACCATTAATTTGAAATCTTAGTTAAATTGCTTTTGTTTCTGGAGTTTTAGCTTGTTCTTTTGTTTGGAATATATTCCTTTGTTCCTTCATTTTCCTTAATTATCTGTTTTGGTTTCTGTTCATTACATAAGATATCCACCACTCATGTCTTGACAGAATGATAGTGTATTAGTGATAAGCCAGGCCGATCAATGAGGTTCAAGATCCTGCTTGCTTCTCAGACCTTTGAATTATCCAAAGCATCATCTTTGTTTATAGTGTTCCCAGTAGTTGAGGTTATGCTAAGACTCAGTGTCCCACAGGGGAGAATTAGTCAGCAGTTGATGCAAGCTGATTAGAAGCTGGACCCTCAAGCAGCTGCTGGGAAAGTATGTAGCTAAATCCCTTCCTGGAAAAAACTGGGAGATGAGCATTTTTCTTGCTACCTCTGTACTTAGCTCAGATATATATTATGGAAGTACTGCACCTACATGCATTAAACCTGCTTCTTGGTTTGCTGCAGTGCTGTAGAATTTGTGAATACAAAACCATCGGCTACTAAGGCTAGTGATCAGGGGACAGCCACAATAGCTTTGGTGCTTTTTAGATGTACAGGCTCCCCAGGGGAGATACTGGCAACCTGGTTTTATTGTTGCAACTAGATAAAAGGAGAAGATGGGGAATGTGTCCCCCAGTTTCCTTGGTTTGTGGAGAGAATTGCAGCCAGCTCTTAGATTTGTGCTAAGTTAGAAGCCTGTCTCTCAGTCAGAAGCTTTTAAAGTATACAGAAAAACTTCTTTTAGGGAGAGACTGGGAGATGGAAGTTTTTTGCCTGTTTCTTTTATGCTAATGCCTGGGGGGCAGCAGGTTGCTGATTAAAAACTGTCTCTTTGTATGTTACAGTTACATATTATATATACATATATATATAATATGTAATATATATACACATATATATAATATGTAATATATATAATAACTACAGCATGTCTATATCCATGTATATATATAGACATGCTGTAATTATAATAGTTTTATTGTGGTCATTGGTGTTTTCTATATATATCATTTGCAGATGAGATGATATCTATCTATCTATCTATCTATATATATATATATAGAAAACCCTAATGACCACAATAAAACCATTACAATAAATTTAACAAAACTGCAGAATACAAAATCAACAATACAAAAAATCAGTTGTGTTTCTATGTACTGGTAACACTCTCAGAAAGAGAAATTAAGAAAACATACCCATTTACAATTGTATCAAAAATAATAAAATACCTAGGAATAAATTTAAAAGGTGAATGATATATACATTGAAGCCTATAAGATACTGATAAAAGATATTCCATGCTCATGGATTGGAAAAGATTAATATTGTTACAATGTCCAAACTACCCAAAGTAATCTATAGATTCAATGTAATCTCCGTAAGAATTCTAATTGATATTTTTCACAGAAATAGAACAAATAATCCTAATATTTTTATAAAGCCACAAATGACCCTGAATAGCCAAAGAAATCCTGTGGAAAAAGATCAAAGCCAGCAATTACAAAATTCCTGAATTCAAATTATACTACCAAAGTATAATAATGAAAACTGTATGGTACTGGCACAAAAATAGAACAATGCAACAGAATAGAGTGTACAGAATTAAAAACCTGCATGTATACAATCAACTAACATTTGAAAAGGGGGCCAAGTATACCCAATGATGAAAAGATAGTCTCTTCAACAAATAGTGCTGGAAAAATTGAATATACACAGGCAGAACTAAGAAACTGAACCCCTATCTTACACCACTCACAAAATAACTCAAAATGGATTAAAGACTTGAATATAAGACCAGAAACGGTAAAACTCCTAGAAGAAAACTGAAGCAATAAGTTCCTTGACAAAGATTTTTTGAATTTGACACTAAAAGTAGAGGCAACAGAAAGTAACAAATGGAGCTACATCAAACTACAAAACTTCTGCATAGCAAATGAAACCATCAACAAAATGAAAAGGCAAACTATTGAATGGGAGTAAATATTTGCAAATCATATGTCTGATAGGGGATAAATATCCAAAATATATGATGAACTCATATTTTTTCTTTAAAAGTAAGCAACAAAAGGAAGCTTAAGAATCATAGCAATTTCAAAGAGCACAAACACAGTTGTATGCTATAGACAGAGAAATAGGTCTTCAAAAGAGGGATACTTTTTCTGAGCTGGAGAGCTATCCCTCAGCTTTAGTCTGCTTCTTGTAGGCTGATGATTATTGAAGAACCTCTGGAGATTTATGATAGTGGTAGTTGTCATACAGAGTAGCTGATTCAGTGTTCTATAAACAGCTTGAATCTGTATCTGTGCTCTTATTTTTAGTTCATCACATCTAGCTGACTGAATAAGAATATAGGAAAATGAAATAATTCCATTTGCTATTCCAATTAATGGAATAACACTCATTTCATTTAATTCATTCGATAAGCATTAATTCCATAATTTGTTCCAGTTACTGTGCTAGGAGTATCTTAAGGAATATCATTTGTGGTTTTTCCTGGAGGTAAGGTAGTTAATTGGACTACCTCTCACATACATAAGCATGCCATTTATATTACTTATTTATAAATACAAAAGGATAACTGATAGACTCTATTATAGCAAGAATAATCAAGAATTTTAATCATATGAAAGAAAAGTTACCTCCTTTGAAGAAGCCACAAGACCAGGTTAAAGTCCTGAGTATGGTACGCAGCGGCCAATTGTTAAATTTTTTCATTGGTTTCTTCATTGTCAAACTGGTAAAAAATAATGCTTGCTCTGAAACACCAGAGATGTTTTAGAAATTAAATATGTTCTAGGAAGTAATAACGCATTAAAGACATTAAAACATACAAAGTTTCTTTTATGATATCACAATTGAGAAGATGTAAGTTACCTCAAGTGAGTAAAATATACTCTTATGTAAAATATGCTCCTATGTAGAACCTACCTCCATTCATTAAGCTTAAGAGGCAAAGTTCATAAAATGGGAAATGAATCTTGATTAGAATAAATCTTCTTGGAATAGTTGTAAAACAATTTAATAGATGTATTTTAGCATAAACATGAATTCCCTTCCTTTAGAGATTCATTTTTATTTCCAGTCCAATGACATTTTTATCTTTTGACAAATCTGATGGCAAAGGCTTTTCTTTCTTGCTTGAACAACTATCCACCTGAAAGAAAAATTTTAAATAACTGTTTAATCCTAAATTACACATCAGTGGGTTCCAAATCAAATGTCTTGTGGAGCAAGTTATTTTCTAGGCACTGAAATTTCCTTTTAAAATCTAACCTACTAGAAAAATAGCCATTGCCAACAAACAAAATAAGACATTTCTTTAAAGCCAGGCTTTAGTTTTACACTAAATTTGAAGTTACATAACTTCCAGGCAACATTTCCTCAATATCAGCTGCGTATAATATGTGTGTACAAATTTACTGAGTTTTTCACTTAGGTCAGGGTGTATGTGTGTGACCAGTAAAGTTGTACCATAGAATCATGACTATGCTTTAATGGCTAATAGGGACAATATTGCAACCAAATTTATTTTTACAGAATCACTAAAATGATATGACATTAAAGACAATTTCAAGTAAATTAACAGAGAAACACATAACTCTTATTTTCCTAATCCAGTGATCTGGTTGGTAGCATTTTGAAAAATTCAAAGTTAATGTAGCACTTTATCCTTATTAGTTGTTTCTGAGTTTTCATTAAAATCTATTTAGATATTTAAAAAAATGTTTACTGGGAAATTATTAGAAACACAAATAAGCAAACTAATTTGATAACTTCTACAAACCCAAAGTAAGCAATACCATATTTACACACTCAAACCTATTTCAAAAAATTGACATCATACTGAGTAAACTATTTTATCTTGCATTTAATTATATGGTTTCCCACAATTAAAGGTTTTCATAAAAAGTTTTCAATGACTATATAGTCATTTCAATATATCAAATATACTAATTATAAAGCATTTAGTATTTTTTCCCCATTTTATAACTTGTACTGGTATGTATGTTCAAGTTGAAATATCTTTTATGAAATAGATATACATTTGCATTGTGAAATATCTTTTCAGATATTTTTTATGTGATGTAAATGCAAATAGGGATACATTCTATACACAAATATATGTATAAAATCCTATTACAGCAACAACAAAAGTAAAACACAGCCTTGAAATGTGTGAACTGGAAATGCCTTCAAAACTATGAGAGTGTTAACTTTTCTCTAATGCCTCACCTCAAACTATAAGCTTCCCAGTATAGATGAATGGAATGAAGTCAACATGACTGTCTGCAAAGCAAGAACTATAAAGGATTTAGGCAAAACGTAGCTTTTACAATGTATTTCTCAAATAAATTACTTTCCTTAGAAGGCTGATGCAGGGAAAAATAAAATCTGAGGACCAATAGGTAGGAATGACTTATGAAATCATGACATTTGGGAAGTTAGGAGAGAAAGTGAACCTCCATTTAACCTCCTCTCTGGCTCTCATGTGTCTTAAAAAAAATTGCCAAGGCAGTTTCATTTAACCAGCTGATTTTAAATTGTTCCTTGAGGCTGATTTTTTAAAACTTCTTTGATATTTTATGGTTGTACAGTTTTATGAGCACCATAAATGCCACAAACCTCAGAAATGGCATAGCATTTCAACAGGAACATCTTTTCTTAGAATCAAGATGAAGTTAAGTTACTGACTTCTGAAATCTATTAAGTCTCTCCTCAGTGTAAGTTTCACCAGACTATCTAACATGACCATTAGTTTAGTGTAATATTAGTCTGAGTGCTTTTATTACAGATCTCCAATACTTAAGTGTTTTTTTCTAAGCAAATAATTTATAACCTATATATATAATACAGCACATTCAGGTATCTGTCTACTAAATTAAAAACTTAGCAATACTTTATAAGCACAGTGAAGTTACTCTTTAAAAGGACTAATCCCACAGGCATTGGGGATTGACACTCTCAGGAGAGAATGTTATTTTTGTATCAGGATACTAAGCAATTAAAAATAATAAATGTAAAGTCTTTCTTTGTAACTGCATGATGATCATCAGATAATACTGGCACAGCAGAGTGGACCCAAGTGCCTGTGTCTGATGTATTCTAGTACATTTAATGTTTCATACCTGAAAACACCACAATAAGGCATTAAAAAGGAGTAATTTTCATTTTGATTTCTGAAAAATAACAGGGGTGCTGTTTTCTAGGTTTTTAAAACCTTCCTTTAGAATCAAGTCCCCTTTCCACATACTATATATTTTAAAGAAATTGTAGCAAAGCATGTGATATCCATAATAGCTGCAATTTCCTTTATTATAAGTGAAATCACTCCTGCTGTGATCTAAAGGACTCTTCAGCACTTTTGCTTTCCATGAGAGAGCAATAATTGTTTATTCTAATCCTTAACACTTGTCATTCAGGACAAGGTGACAATCTCTAGACATACCTGCAATGCTTTCGCCACTTATAGCTTTTCAAAAGATGATATGGATTTCACAAATACATTATTGTAGTTTGTGTTAAGAAGCAGAAAGCTCATACAAAAGCCTAAAAAGGAATCATTTTAACCTCAAGCAGAAAACTATTATCTCTATACAGAAATCCAATTAAAGAATTTCCAAGAGAAAACAACACTAGTAGAGATAGTAATGAACATTTCAGATTAGCTTTTAAGAGCTGTATTTTGAAAGAGTAAAAAAATAAATGAACCTGAGCTACATTCTATGAATTCCATAAAGGTTATTTTCATCATTATAAGTAAAATGGAGCTATGAGGATTGGGTGTCCTTAAGCTGATAACACCAAATTATTTTGCCCTTATATACATGGAAACAGTGTATAGCTTTGTATTTTACATTATTGAAACAGGTTTAAGGAGCAAAGCACTAGATGGACACTGCACAGGATTTAACAACTTGCCTAGAAACACATGACTGAAGCAACATTCCTAGCCACTTGTCAAAAATTAGGTATATAAACAAAGGCTTAGAAAAATTTATGGGTGGATAGGATAACATTATCAGCAACCATAATTACAATGACTATAACAATATCTCTTTATAAAGAAGCAGGCCTTTAAGTACTAGTCATGTCATATAATCCTCTCAAAACCCAGCAAGAAAATATAATTTTACAAATTTTACATTTTACAAATCAGTAGGTTCAATATGCACTCACATTGATGTAACTAGCAAGTGACTAGTCTTGATTAGACCTTGAGCCAGTCTTACTATTTATTTTTAATCCATGTACATCAAGCTGATTTTCTAAAATAGCATTTGTATCAATACACACATTTTCCTAATTAAGTTCATGATTACAAAACCCTGTGAGGTAAACAATAATTATCATTGCTATTTAGAAATGATACAAGAGAGAATTAAAGAGGCTGAACTAGTTTCCAAAGCTACAAAACTGGCAAAGCTGACATAGGATTTACATTCAGGCTTTCCAGTTCCAGATATAATGTTTCAAATATCTAACCATGGGGAATGCTTCAGAGCAGTGGTTCTCAAATTTTCTTTAATATACCTATTATTCTTTCAAAGATCTTAGGTTGACTATAGCAGAAATAAAAGTTTTCTAAAAATCAAATTTATATACTTTGAAATTTTAATAATATTTAGGATAGGTTTTGATATAAAAATCACAATAATATTAGTAATGCAATGATTGTTATGACCTTAAAGTATAAGGAAATATACAGTTCAGTATTTGTATAACTATGTAATATTGTAGAGTATGCATTAAGTATTAAGTATAATGTATAATACTTAAGTATAATACTACTATTAAGTATAAATAACAAAAAGTACTGGAAATTATACTTCTATTTATTATAGTAATATAGATAATTCCCAATACTATGTATTACTATAGCTTAGTCACTGAAGTACATACTTTCTGGAATTGTTTGATCCTATAAATAGCTTGCAAGATACTGATATACACATTTTCATAAGAGGAAACTGATAATAAATTACCTATGTCACTAAATGTCATAAGGCAAGTAAATGCAGAACCAATTTGAATTGTCAAGGCCAAATCAGAAATGATCTGTTCGTAGACAATGATAATTTACTAGGATATACTTGAAAAGGGCAATAACTGAAACAAAGGATGTAAATTTCAAGGGACAAAACGAATAGCTATTTTTCAGGGGTAGCAATTTTAGCTTTGCTGAATCAAGACAAGTAGATTAAGAGATGGAGAATTATGTAGTATGACAATCCATTCATGATATGTATTGATACACAACTCAGTCTATGCTTCTCTGCAGAATGTAACTTTTACCATCAGGCTCCCAAACTCAGTTTACCTGACTCTTTGTTCATCCTCAGCCAATAATCTCTCTTTTATTCAAGGATCATATTCCCCAGCCACCTGCTAAAAGTAGCTTCAATTTTCTTGATATTTTCTAGCTCAATGTGGTTAACTGCTATTTTAAAAGAAAATAATTTTACCACAGATATTTTGAACTATAGAAAAAATTTTCCGAATATAGTATTCCTTTTATGATCCTAAGGAAATTAATGGTAAAATGTAAATAGAAATTTTCTTTGCGGCTCACTTTGCTATAAGTCACTATTAAAAAGAAATGTTGAGATTTAAATTTTCCAAATTATCTCTCACACACACTATTGTTCATGAATGACAATTTTCTAATTTTCTAATTATGTCATTATTGAGTATCTATACTCAGTGTTATCCCATTATCCTGCATTTATTTTTTTAATAAAGATTTCTAATATTCAATTTGACATGACATATTTTGAAATAATAAAATGGAATTTCACACTTAACATTTTAAAAGTATTATATTCATCTTACTGACTCCTGTGAGCTGTATTATATGGTCTTTTACCCTTTGAACTAAATTTTGAGTTTTCAAATTCCCATATTCATAAATCTATGTTTTGAAGTGATTTCTACTATGGTAGCTCACTATTATACTCTAATCAAACTACTTACCACTATTCATGCATTAAGGATTAATATCAGCTATTGTCAATTGGTAGTAGATGTCCAGAGTGCTATGTTGAGAAGGACTATAAGGTTGCATTCAGTTTCAGTGAAGATTGTTAATGAAACAATGTTAGAGCCCCCAACAGTAAAGGTATGTAGCATTCATCAATCATATTCCTGCAAATGAATACTTGTAAAATTTGGGGTCTGCAAACTTTATTCCATACCACTTTCATTATGTGGTGAAAAGTTAAGCATTCAATTTAAATTAATGCTTATTTAAGGGACCCAAGTAGGCCAGTATTGTCGATTGTCAAAAGGTGAAGGTCTATGATGCCATTCAGAGGTGGATAGGGGAAATAAAGTACTAGAGCTAATACAAATCTGAAAGTAGATTTATGCTGGGAAATGGCATGATTTGATTTACAGTTTCAAATGATAATTCTAGCTGCTTTGTAAAAGATGGAGTATATTGGTTCAAGAGTACAAACCAAGAGTCTATAACTAGAGCTTAAGTTTTATAGTTAAAAAATATTTTTTTTCTTGTTCTAGACATTTAAGAGAACTCTGTCATAGTCACTAGACAAAGAACTGCCAAATGTCCAGTTTTCAATGGAAAATTGAGACAAAGAAAAAAGAAATATGGCCCATACACAAGGAAAAGAAGTGAGTAGAAACTGTCCCTAAGGAAACTCAAGTATTGGACTTAAGGTTTTAAATCAACTATGTTGAATATATTCTAATTGGTAAAGAAAATGATAGACAAAGAGCTAATGGGAACAAGGGGAATAATGTCTCACCGAACAGAAAATTAACAAGGATACAGAAATTATGAAAAGGAATGAAAAAGAAATTCTGGAGCTGAAAAGTATAACTAAAAGGAGGGGAAAAACGTCACCAGAGGTGTTGACCAACAGATCTGAGGAGGCAGAAGAAAAAATCAAACTTTAAGATAGCTCAATTGAGACTCTTGATTCTGAGAAACAGAAATAAAAAGCATGAATAAAATTAACTGAGTCTAAGAGCCTCTGTGGCATTATCGAGAATACCAACATATACATATTGCAAGAATATTTGGAGAAATGATGGCCTCAAACTTCCCAAATCTGACTTACTGCATGAATCTATACCCCCAAGAATCTCAGTGAACTCCAAAAATGGTAAATATAGAGATTCATGTCTAAAAGCCAAAGAAAAATTAATCAGAAAACAAAGGATAGAGGAATTTAGGTAAAAATGTATAGAGAAAGCAAAATGGTAGAAATAATTTTTATCATATTAGTAATTGCATTCTCAGAAGCTCATGGAATAATTTGAGTGATAGGCCATAAAGTTAGTCTCAATGAATTTAAAAATATTGAATCAAAACGGTATCTTCTAAATGAGATGACATTTGAAACAATAACAGGGAAAACTGGAAAATTCACAAATATATGGAAATAAAATACACTCTTAAACACTGTCAAAGAACAAATTACAGTGGAATGACATCAGCATGATATTAGATTAGGGATTTCTAACTCTCATCTGCTCAAAATAACAATGATTAAACATCTGCCCAGTGATGAAAATTACTCTGGGAGAACTACATTATAAAGAACAAGCTGCAGCAACCCAAAAAGACACAAAAACTGAGAATGGACACATAGGATAACACAGGAATCATTTTACATCTGTCACTCCACTCACCATCTTGGAACAGTTCAGCGGCAAGAGGGTTATCCTCAGCTGTGACCTCTACCATGGGAAAAGGAGAGGAGGACCCCCTCCATCCTCACCCACTCTGACCCCAGCTAATAAACCTCAGAGTCTCTACTGCTGCACATCTCTTCTCTAGAGACCGTACTGCTAAGAGGAATTCCTCAGCTACAGTGTCTCATATGTAAGAAAATGAGATCAGGGAGCATCCTTCACTACCAAAGAACGCAGAACAAAGAACACCACTGCAGATAGATACCTTTAGGCTTAGTAACCAAGGACCCCTGAAATAGTCGACACTGACCTCAGCTGACAGAACTGTCTAGAGTCCATGACACTGTGCCTCCCTGGAAATGGAGCCAATTTTGCAACCCCTGAAGCCAAAGCTGCTGTATACCGCATAGCCAGCACCTTTGCACCAACCCAAATTCAGTCCATTAAGTCTGGAAGAGGTGGCTACTCAAACAAGTAGACATCAATTCAAAGATGTAAGTAACATAGAAAACAAGTAAACATGATAGCACCAGAAGAACACAATAGATTTCTAATAACTGACATCAAAGTTATGGAAATCTAAAACTCTTTGACAAAAAATTCAAAAAATTATTTTAAGGAAGTTTGACAAGCTACAAGAGAATGGATATACAACTCAATGAAATTGAAAAAGCAAAGAAATAAAAATAATTTAAAAATTTAGAGCTAAAGAATACAATGAATGAAAAGTACAGTTTAGGGCTTCAGCAAAATCTGTGAAATTTAAGAAATATCATTTGAAATTACTCAGTCAAAAACAGAAAAAAAAAATGAAAAAGAGTGAAGAAAGCCTACATGAATAACGGGACCCCATCGAGTGAAGCAATATTCACATAGAAATCCCTGAAGGAGAAGAGAAAGAAAATGGAGCAGAAAACTAATTTAATGATTTGATGGCTACAAAATTACCGAATCTTGGGAGGCAAATGAACTCCAGAATCATGAAGTTCATGGAACTCCAAATAGCATCAGATGACTACACCACAATGTATTATAATACAATTCTCAAAAGACAAAGAGAATTTTGAAACCATCATGAGAAAAATGATTCATCCCATACAAGGAAAACCACCAATGAGACTGTGATCAGATTTCTTAGCAGAAACTATACAGCCAGGAAAGACTCGAATTATATATTCAAAATAACAACAACAAAAACTTGCAAACCAATAATATTATACTTGGCAAAATTATCCTTAGAAAATGAAGAGTAGATAAAGTCTTTGAGAAACAATAAAAAACCAAGAGATTTTGTCATAAGTGCACCTGCCTTACAAAAAATGCTTAAGGGAATTCTTAGGTTGAAAATAAAACATGTTAACAATGCAAAAGCATCTGAAAGCATAAATCACTCTAGTAAGGAAAATATATAGACAAATACAGAATAATGAAATACCATAATGGTAGTACATAAAGTATTTCTAATCCTAATAAAAGTTAAGAGATAAAAATTTGCTAATGATACACGAAAAGAACCAAATGCTTGCTACAGAGCACAAAGTAGGAGGGGAGAGTAGAAGTATAGAGTTTTGGTATGCCATTCAAGTTAAGATGCTAGTGCTTTTATTGGTGGGTGATGTCAACATCATGGTGGCATGAGTCATTCCTTTTAACTCTCCCTTTTGATTAACAATGATTTAGAGATTTATAACTGAACAAAGTGCCTCTGCAAATCACAGCAGTGTGCACAAGATGCTTCTAACCACCTGTGCATCCAAAAATGGATGGATAGGACCTTGATGGGGGCCATGGGTCCAAGGGAGTCAGTGAGCCTACTTCACACCTGCCACAGTCAGGAAAAAACTGTATGAATACCAATGGGGGAGAGAGAACTTTTGGAAGTCCAGCCTGTTTGATGGATGAATCTGACACATATAGCAGGAAAGAAATGAGTCTGAATGCAAAGAAAAGGAAGGAACTTAGCAAAGAGACCTAGTTCCCCAGGGACAGTGATAGGGGCTTGCCTTTTGGTGGTGGCACCAGTGACCTCTCCCACGGAAAAGATAGAAAGCAAAAGTGGTGACTGCCTGGCTACCCCAGTTGTATGTGTTACAGTGGGAGAGATCACTTTCTCTCCACCAGCATCCATATTTCTAAGGCAGAACCTCCATGACTAGGGGGAGGGGAGAGGAGAGAGAAGGGGGCAGATAGAAATATAACAGGGTATTGAAAGAATGCATTTCTTGCTGTCTACGTATGGACCTCTCGGATTGCCCCACTCGAGGATCCCCTTTGGGACTGTGGCTGCCCACAAAGCCCCAGGTACTAAGCCACACCTCCTCCCATTCTGCTGCTGGCTGCTTATGTTTGCTTTCTAGTACATCTATGAGAGCAACCTCTGGTAGGAGAAACCACATACTTGAGCTATAGCGCTACTTTCTGGAATACAAAGGAAAGGTTTCTAATAATCTGCCTGTTGAATTTTAAGAACAAAAGTGAACATAAAACCTTAACAAAGGAGGGTGTCCACTACTTCAAATGCAAAAGTAGAAGCACATACCTTCAAACACTATGAAAAAATCAAGGAAATATGCTTTCACAAAAATGAAAATTCAACTGAACACAAATGAAAGAAATACTATGATCTAATTTTTCAAAATATTCAAACTTACTCATAAGGAAATTCAACGAGCTACATGAAAATGCAGAAAGGCAGTTCAAACAGAAATAACATCGATGAACAGAAACAGTTTTTTACTGAAGAGATTGAAATTATAAAAAAAATTCTGGAGCTGAAAAATGTAATGCAGAGATGAAGAATGCAATACAGAGTTATCAGAAACAGGACAGACTAGATGGAAGAAATAATAAGGGTTTTGGAGGATAGAAATATAATAATTCAATTATAAGAGGAGTGAGAACTAAGATTTTTTAAAAGTTCAGAAATTCTATGAGAGTTATGGATTTGATCAGAAAGGAAAATATAGAACTGGTGTACCAAAAGCAAAAAAGAGGGAGAAGGTGGCAGAGATTTTTTTTAAAAAAAAGAGCTGACAACTTTCCAAACCTGTGGAAGGAATTGGACATACAAGTCCACAAAGCTAACAGAACACCTTAATATCTCGATGCAAAAGTACCTTCTCTAAGGCAAATTATAATGAAACTATCAAGAATGAATGATAAAGGAATCATAAAAACATCCAGGTTGGGGAGGGGGATGAGGGAGTAGGGAAAATAACCTGCAATGGAATGATATTAGGCTATCAACGGATTTCTCAGTGAAAACTCTACAGGTCAGAAGAGAGTAGAATGACATATTCAAAGTATTGAAGGATAAGAATCACCAGCCAAGAATAATTTATCTGGAAAAGTTATCCATTAAAAGTGATGGAAATATAAAGGCTTTCCCATTCAAAAAAAAAAAAAAAAAAAAGGGAGTTTACCAAAAGACCTGCCTTGCGAGAAATGCAGAAAGTTCAAGCTGTAAAGATATAACATGTAAACATGTGAAAATACACAACATTCTGCTAATGGTGGAAAAATAGTGTTAGAAAACTGTAACTCTATATTAGAATGGTACAATAGCCACTTAACTATTGTATAAAGGTTAAAGGAAATAAGTAAAAACTATAACAACTACAATTTTTAATGAATTACAGCAGAAAAAGAAGTAAATTGTGACAAAAAAATAGGACAGAGGAGGAGTAAAAGAGAGGAGCCTTTATAGGCAAAAGAAGATAAAGCTACAGCATAAAGTGGACTGTTTTATCTACAAAATGTTTAATGTAAGCCTCATGGTAGCAACAAAACAAGAATCTAGAGTAAATTCCCAATATATAAAAATGAGATATAGAGCATACCACTATGGACATTCACAAAGGTAGGAAGAAACAGAAGGGGGAAAAAAAAAAAAAAAAAAAAACCACTGGAGATGCTAAACAAATAGAAAGTAATTAATAAGATGGCCATAGTAAGTCCTTACATATCAATAATCACTCTAAATGTGAATAGGTTAAATTTAACCAAAAGGCACGGAGTGGCTGGATGGATTAAAAAACAAGGCCCAACTCTATGCTGCCAATAGTAGACTCATTTCATATTTAAAGACACACAGTCTCAAAATATAATGTAAGATGAAGACATTCGATGCAAAAGAAAGCCAAAAAATGGTAATACAAGACAAAGTCATTATATGCACCAAGACATAATAGAAAATATATATGCATCTAACATCAGGAGATATATATGTAGCCAACACTTAAATATATTAAGCAAATACGAACAGATCTGAAAGGAGAAACGGACAGTACAATGATAGTAGGAGACTTTAATTTTCCCTATCAGCAACAGATCTTCCAGACACAAATTAATGAAACATTGGATTTAAACCATACTTTAGAACAAATGAATTAACAGACATATTTAAAATATTGCATCCAACAGCAGAATACACATTTTTAAGTGCACAGAGAACATTCACCAGAATAGTTCATATAAGACATGAAACAAGTCTTAGCAAATTTGAAATCATACCAACTTTTTTTTTTAACACAATGGTAAGAAGCTAGAAATCAGCAAAAAGAGGAAAGCTAGAAAATCTACAAATATATGGAAAATAAACATATTTCTGAATAACCGATAGATCAAAGAGAAAAAATTATGTAGAAACAAATGAAAATGTAAACATAAAATATCAAATTCTATGAGATGCTGTAAAAGCCGTTCTGACAAGAAAGGTTATAGTGATAAATGTATATATTCAGAATTAAAAAGATTTCAAATAAACAATCTTTTTACCTCAAGGAACTAAAAAAGAAACAGACATCAGGAAAACACTTTAGAAAAAAACAAAAGAAACTAAGAGCTGATTCTTCAAAAATACAGTCAAAATTGACAAACCTTTAGTTAGACTAAGTAAAAATGAGACAAGACTCTAATAGAATGAGAAATGAAAGAGAAGACATTACAACTGATACTACGGGAATACACAGGATCTTAAAATACTACTATGAACCATTATTTATCAACAAATATAACCTAGGAGAAATAGTTACAATTCTAGAAAAATATAACCTAAGGCTGAATCAGGAAGAAAGAGAAAATCAAACAAATCAATAATGAATAAGAGATTGAATCAATAATCATAAACCTCCTAACACAGAAAACCTCAGCAAAAGAGGATTTCACTGGTGAATGCTACCAAACATCTAAAGAAGAATCAACGGCAATCCTCAAGTGCTTCGCTAAAATCAGAGACAGGAATACTTCCAAACTCATATTGAAACCAGGTAAGGATAACACACAAAAAAACTATGGACCCTTATCCTTGATGAATATGGATTTTAAAAATCTCACCGAACTATAAGCAAGCCACATTCAACTGCACATAAGGATCATTCACCATGGTCAAGTGAGATTTAGCCCTAGAATAGAAGGATGATTCAATATACACAAATTTAAAAAAATATGTATTAGAATGAAAGATAAAAAGTACATGATCATCTCGGTAGGTTCAGGAAAAGCATTTGACAAAATACAACATCCTTTCAACACCCCTCAGTTGATTAGTTATAGAATAAATATATATCAACACAGTAAAGGCCATATACAACAAACCCACAGCAACATTATCCTCCATGGAGAAAAATTTAAAGCTTTCCCTCTAAGATCAAGAACAAGAGAAAGATGTCTATTTTCACCACTCTTATTCAATATTGTACTGGAAGTCCTAGATAGTGCAATTAGGCAAGATCAAGAAATAAAAGGCATCCAAATTGGAAAGGAAATAAAACTGTCAGTAATATTGAATCTGTGAAGGAACTACCAGTCAAGAATAATATATCAAGCAAAACTCTCCTTTAGATATGAGGGAGAAATAAAGACCTTTTCAGACATACAAAAACTGAGGGAATTCTCCACTATGAGGCCTGCATTACAGGAAGTACTGAAAGGGGTCAACTCACTTAAAACAAAATGACAAAAATATAACTATGAGTAAAGTGACTAGCAGGAAGATAGAAGCAAAGGAGAGCAACCCTTACTAAGAATTAGGCATTATAAGATTAATAAGAGATTTGCTATAGCAAGATAGTAATGAATGTTCAGCATACATAGGAACAGATTGAGACAACAATGACAGAAAAGGAGATGATTCAAAGAT
>NW_011889247.1:820273-839699 GCF_000151845.1 Pteropus vampyrus
AGATTCATAATGGTAATCATGTGCCTAAGATTCAGAACTGAAGAATACAACACAAAACAAGAAGGGCCGAAGGGAAAATTCACAAAACACAACCCCCCCCCGCAAAGAAAAAGAGAAAAACAGACACACAAGGACAAAGATGCAATGGAAATACCGAGCAACCAGAAAGCAAAAGATAAAAAGGCTATAGGAAAAACTTATATTTCAATAATCGCCCTAAACATAAATGGACTGAACTTACCAATAAAAAGGCACAGAGTTGCAGAGTGAATCATAAAACAAAACCCAACCGTATGCTGCCTCCAGGAGATACATCTCAGTTCCAAAGGGCCATATCTCAGACTCAAAGTGAAAGGGTGGAAAATGATATTTCAAGAAAATGGCATTCAGAGAAAAGTGGGAGTAGTGGTACTAATATCAGACAATATAGACTTTAAAATAAAAAAGGTAAAGATACTGAGGGACACTTCATAATGATAAAGGGAATCATACACCAAAAAACACATAACACTTATTAGTATCTATGCTCCCAGTATGGGAGCCTTGAAATATATAAAGCAATTACTAATGAAATGAAAGGGAGAAACAGACCAAAACATTATCATAGTAGGGAACCTAAATACCAGACTGTCAGATATGGATGGGTCATCCAATCAGAAAATCAATCAAGAAATAGCATCCTTAAGTGACACATTAGACAACTAAACATAATATTGACACAGAGCCTTTCATCCCAGAACAGCTGCTTATACATTCTTCTGTAGTGCATGTGAAACATTTTCAAGGATTGACCACATACTGGATCAGAGAGATAGCCTCAACAAATATAAAAGGGTTGTAATTATACAAACCATATTCTCTGATCATAATGCTTTGAAGCTGGAGATCAATTGAAAAAGAAAGAGAATATCAAATACATGGAGATTAAACAACATACTACAGAAGAATAACTGAGTCAGAGAAGAAATAAAAAGATCAAGAGATACATAGAGACGAATGATAGATACTACAACATATCAAAACTTTTGGGACACAGCAAAAGCAGTAATAAGAGGAAAGTTCATATCATTACAGGTCTATCTTAAAAAACAAGAATAAGCCCAAATAAACAACCTAATGCTTCATCTTAAAAAACTAGAAAAGGAAGAACATGTGAAGCTGAAAGTCAGCAGAAGGAAAGAAATCAAAATTAGAGCAGAAATAAATGAAATTGAAAACAAAACAAAACAATAGATAAAATAAATGCGACAAAGAACTGGTTCTTTGAGAAGGTTGATAAAATTGACAAACCCCTAGCTGGACTCACTAAAGAAAAAAGACACAAATAAACAAAATCAGGGATGAAAAAGGGGAAATTACGACAGACACCATAGAAATAAAAGGATCATACAAGAATACTATGGAAAAGTATATAATACCAAATTTAATAACCTAGAAGAAATGGACAAGTACTTAGAAAGATATGACCTTCCTAGAATGAATCAAGAACTAGAGAATCTAAATAGACCGATCAGCAGTATGGAAATTGATAGAATCATTAAAAATCTACCAAAAAGTAAAAGTCCAGGACCAGACGGCATCACCAGTGAATTCTACCAAACATTCAAAGAAGATTTAATACCTATTCTTCTCAAACTCTTCCAAAAAATCGAGGAGGAGGCAATACTTCCCAACTCATTTTATGAGGCCAATATTACCCTGATACCAAATCTTGTAAAGATAATGCAAAAAAAGGAAACTACAGACCGATCTCTCTCATGATCACAGATGCAAAAATCCTAAATAAGATACTAACGAACCAAATACAGCAACATATTAAAAAGATTAAACATCACGATCAAATGGGCTCCATCCCAGGGGCACTGGGATGGTTCAACATACACAAATGAATTAATGTGATACACCACATAAACAAATTAAAAAATAAGAATATGATCATATTAATAGATGCAGCAAAAGCCTTCGGCAAGATACAGCATCCATTTATGTTCAAAATGCTTAACAAAATCTATACGATATAGAAAGAAAGTACCTTAAACTAATAAAGCCCATATATGACAAACTCTAAGCCAACATTATACTTAATAGTGAAAATCTAAAAAACCTTCCCTCTAAGATTAGGAACAAGGCAAGGCTCTCTACTATCGCCACTGTTATTCAATATAACATTGGAGGTACTAGTGAGTGCAATCAGGCAAGAGAAAGATGAAAACGGCATCTAAATAGGAAATAAAGAAGTCAAACTGTCGCTATTTGTGAATGACATGATTCTCTACATAGAAAACCCTAAAGACTGCACAAGAACATTAATAGAAGCAATAAGCAAATACAGTAAAATTTCTGGATACAAAATTGATGTTCAAAAATCTGTAGCATTTCTATACTCTAATAATGAATTGTCAGAAATAAAAGTGGAAAAAATAATTCCTTTTGCAATTGCAACAAAATATCTAGTAATAAACCTAACAAAACATATGAAAGACCTCCATAATGAAAACTATAAGACCCTATTAAAAGAAATCGAAGATACAAAAAAATGGAAAGATAGTCTGTGTTCTTGGATTGGAAGAATCAACATAGTTAAAATTACCATATTACCTACAGCATTATACAGATTTAATGCAATCCCCATCAAAATCCCATTGGCATTTTTTAAAGAAATAGAACATAAAAACATCAGATTTGTATGGAAGCACAAAAGACACCAAATTGCCAAAGCCGAAAAAAGGACGAGGCTGGATGCATCACTCTGCCTGACTTCAAATTATACTACAAAGCTACAGTAATAAAAATGGCATGGTATTGGCAGCAAAACAGACACAGGGACCAATGCAATGGAATCGAGAGTCCAGAAGTAAATAATTTTTGAAAAAAAGCCAAAAACATACAGTGGAGAAAGGAAAGCCTCTGCAATAAATGGTGCTGAGAAAACTGGAAAGCCACCTGCAAAAGAACAAAACTAGACTGCTGTCCATCACCGCACACCAAAATTAACTCAAAATGGATTAAGGACCTGAATATAAGACCTGAAACAATAAGTTACATAGAAGAAAACATAGGAACTAAACTCATGGACGTTGGACTAAAGGGGATTTTATGAATCTGACCTCAAAGGCAAGGGTGTGAAAGCAAAAATAAAGAAATGAGAGTATATCAAACAAAAAAGCTTCTGCACAGCAAAAAAAAAAAAAAAAAAAAAAGCCATCAATGATACAAAGAGACAACTATCCGAATGGGAAAATATATTTGCAAGCAACGCCTCTGATAAGGGCCTATTATCCAAAGTATACAAAGAACTTGTACGACTCAAAAAGTGATCCAATCAAAAAATGGGCAGAGGATCTGAACAGACACTTCTTTCAAGAAGATATACAGTGGCCAGCAAACATGTAAAAATTCTTATCATTGCTAGCTAGCTATTAGGGAAATGCAAATCAAAACCACAATGACATACCATCTCACTCCTTTCAAAATCAAGAGGATAAGTAATAACAAATATCGGAGAAGATGCAGAGAAAAAGGAACACTCATACACTGGTGATGGGACTGCAAATTGGTACAGGCACTATGGAAAATGGTATGGAGGTTCCTTAAAAAACTAAGAACTGATCTACCATATGATCCAGCAGTCCCTCTACTAGGTATTTACCCCAAAGACTTATATTTGCACACCAATGTTCATAGCAGCATTATTCATGGTGGCCAGGACATGGAAGCAACTGAAGTATCCTATGATGATTGAAAAAAGAAGCTGTGGTACATATATACAATGGAATATTACTCAGCCATAAGAAGAGATGAAATACTGCCATTTGCGACAACATGAATAGACCTTAAGATAATCATGATGCGTGAAATAAACCAGACAGAAAAAGTTGAAAGCCACATGATATCACTTATATGTGAAATATAAACCTAAAAGCATCAAATGAACAGGACAAATAGAGACAAGTGGGCAATAGACTAGGTTACTAGAGGGTAGGGGTGAGTGGGGAGGTAGATAGAGTAAAAAGGGTCAAATATGTGGTGACAGAAAGAAATCTAACTATAGGAGGTGAATACATAATGCAATATATATATGCCTTACTGTTAAATTATACACCTGAAACTTACTAGATTTCATTAACCAATGTCACCCATAAAAGGAAAAAAAAATTCTCTATTTGCATATGCTATGGTCTTATGCATAGAAAACCCTGAAAAATCCACCAAAAACTTTTATAACTAATATATCATTTTATCATTTGTAGAATTCAAAATCAATATACAAAAATCAGTTGTGTTTTATCCACTAACAAAGTATATGAAAAAAATTTAAGACAAAACTTTCAAATAGTAACTATAAAACAATGATGAAGGAAATTCAAGAAGACATAGACAAATGGACAGATATTGTCTATTCTTGGACTGAAATAAGTAATATTATTAAAATGTCTATACTACCCAACATTATCTACAGATTTAATGCAATCCCTATCAAAACCCCAATGGCATTCTTTACACATTCTTTTAATCGTAAAATTCAGATGGAACTACAAATAGTCCAAGTAGCCAAGGCAACCTTGAGCAAGACAAAGTGGAAGGTATTACAATTCTCAAGTTCAAACTACATTATAATTCTACAGTCATTAAAACAGCACTGTACTGGCATGAAAACATGCACAGATATGTCGTTATAGGCCAGCTGAACTGAAATAGAGACACTAGAAATGAATCCACATATTTACATTCAACTCTTCTTTGACAAAGGTGTGAAGAACATACAGTGAGGAAGGATAGTCTCTTCAGTAAATAGTATTAGAAAGAGAAAAAAAATGGTGTAGATAATAGAGGCTTTGTTCATCCCTCTTGGGACCAAATCAAAGTTGTGACAGAAACATGGAGCAAACAGCAAATACAGTCATTTGGGACTTTGATGAATAAGCCCTACAACTAGGGAGAGAAATAAGAAATCACCCTGCAATGGGAGTAGGTGGGACGGGCAAGGACGTGAAGCTACTGGGTCCAGAACAGCTGAATGGGACAGAAACCATAGCAGCAGCTGCCAGCAGCTGTGGGGGCTTCTTAAAAGGGCTGTGTCTGCAGTGGACTACCTGGTGCGCACTCTGAGCACCAGCCTCTAATCTGCTTGGGGAGTACCAGGTACTTACAGGGGCACACTGAGTTGTTTGAGTGAGGACTAAAGTCAAGACTCACTCTGAACAGAAGTACTGGTGGTATCCATTGTTCCTCTGTTGAGCCCTTCCCAATCCCAGTGTGTGGACTCAGCATCGCCATAGCTGAAATGTCATCAAATTGCATAACAGAAGTCACTCCGCCCAGAGGATTTCCTGAAACTGTCTCCTCGAACTTGCGGCCCCACCGAAGCCACATCCGAGTGTATCCTTGGCGAGTCAAGTGCCCCTTGCTGAGCAGCGCCTAGACTCATACTGGTGGCAGCTGACTGTAGTTTCTGGAGTAGTCTGTGGCAACTACAAGCACAGCCTCTGTGGATTGCTTGCCGAATCTTAACAAGTGGCCCCAGAGGGACACAGGCTGGGGCTAACCTAGGCCTGCAGCTGAACCCCTCTCAGGATTTTACCACTGGACACCTACTTCACAAATCCACACTAATAAGACTGGGAGACTTAGGAGCTCTGTACTACGTACTAAGGTACATAGAAACAGACATAGAAAGGCAAAATGGGAAGATAAAGAAGTAGAAACCATATGAGAGAACAGAACAGAGATATAGGAATGATGGAGCCAAGCAATCTAACAGATGCAGAGTTCAAAACTGGTTATAAATATGCTCAATGAACTTAGGGGAAGTGTAGATGAATTCAGTGAGAACTTTAACAAAGAGATAAAAAACATAAAAAATAGAAATGGAAATTATAAAAGGAAACCAGTCAGAAATGAAGAATACATTGTCTGAGATGAAAAGTATATTAAATGGAATAAACAGACGGAATGAAGAAGAGAATCGAAGGACCAGTATAGAGAATGGGAAGCCAAGGACATTCAATCAGAATGGCAGGAAAAAAGAAGCCAAGACTATAATAATAATTTAATGAGCCTATAGGACACTATTAAATGTAAAAATACCTGAAGGAAAACAAGATGTTAAAGAGCTATTTGAAGAAATAATGTTGGAAAACTTCCCTCACTTGGTGAAGGAAATAGACATACAACTCTAGGAAGCTCTGAGAGTCCCCCAAAAGATGAACTCTAGGAGGCCCACACCAAGACACATCATAATTAAAATGCCAAAGGTTAAATACAAAGAGAGAATTTTAGAAACAGCAAGAGAAAAGCAATTAGTTACCTACAAGAGAGCACCCATAAGACTGGCAGCTGATTTCTCAAAAGAAACTATGCAGGACAGAAGGTCTTGGCCCCAAATATTCGATGTGATGAAAACCCAGGATCTACAACCGAGAATACTTTATCCAGCAAAGCTATCATTTAGAGTCAAAGGACAGATAAAGAGCTTCCCAGACAAAAATAAGCTAAAGAAATTTATCAACACCAAGCCAGTATTACCGGAAATGTTGGAGGAACTTCTTTAAGAAGAAAAAATATGTATCAAAAACAGGAATAAAGAATGGTAATAACTACATTCCTATCAACAAATACCTCAAATGGAAAAGAATTAAGTGCTACAACCAAAAGATAGAGTGGCTGAATGGATAAGACAAGATCCCTACATATGCTGCCTACAAAAGACTCACTTCAGATTAAAAGACACACACAGACTAAAAGGAAGGGGATGGAAAAAGATATTGCCCTGATGGGTCTAGAGGGTAATGTGCTGAATGAAATGGGTCGGTTAGAGAAAAATATCTCATGATTTTACATACATGGGGAATTTAAAGAACAAAATAAGCAACAACAACAAAAATTGAAATAAACGCATGGATACAGAGAATATTTTGAGGGCTACTAGGTAGGACGGGGGTTGAAGAAAGGTGGCAAAAAAAGGCAAATGGATTAAGAGGTACAAATGAATAGTTGCAGAATAGACATGGACATGTGGAGTGTAGCATAGGGAAGAGGGTTAATAATGTAATAAATATGTTAGGGGGAAGAAGGGTATTAGATTTAGTGGGGTGATTCCTTTGCTAGTTATGTGGTACTCTGATCACTGTGCTGTACAACTGAAACTGGTATATTATTGCATGCCAACTATAATTTAAAAAAAAGTCATTGAACTGTATAGTGTAAATATAAGCAACTAATTGTCTATTATGTTTCTATAATGCCGAAAATAAAATTAAAATAAAATAAAATAAAATTGTATAATACAAATAAATAAATAGTATTAGGAAGTTTGATATCCACTTGCCAAAAAATGAAATTTAAGCTTTATCTCACTGGTGCTCCTGTGAGAATCTAATGCCTGATGATCTGAGGTGGAGCAGAGGTGATGATGCTAAAGATCCAAAACAGTAAAACATAAGGAAAAAACTTCATGACACTGGTCTGTGTAATACTCTTTTGGATATGACACAAAAGCACAGGCAACAAAAGTAAAAACAGAAAAATTGAATTGCATCAAATTAAAAAGCTTCCGCCCAAGAAAGGAAACAATGACAGAGTAAAAAGGCAATCTATAGAATGGGAGAAAATATTTGTAAATCATGTCTAAAAAGTGGTTAATATCTAAAATATGTAAAGAACTTCTAGAACTCAAAAACAAATGAATAACCCAGTTTAAAGGGGGAAAAACAGTATCTCCCGGAAAAGAGCTTATACATTGTCTGTCGCTCCAATTTTTGCCAGGGCACACTACTACGTGGCCTGGCTCTGAGGACCAGTGGGGCTTACATTTGCAGGGCCCAGAGGACGGGAACCATCAGAAAAAGAATTCTTAAATGGCTACCGTTGCCAGGGCATAGCAAGAGGTGACAGACTTAAGAGCTCAGTCTCTCTGTGAAAGAGGCCTATTAGCTAATCATAGATGGAGCCTGAGGAGCAGGCTTATAATTAAATACACGTTAGGGCTGACTGTAATCCTTTCCAGAGACCTCAAAAGGCAGGCTCTATCACTGAGTTCTCCCTCTACCAATCTGCAGAGTGCCAATATCTCCTGGAGGGGAGCTCTTACACACGTCTGGTGACCTGATTTTTATATTAGAGTCCCTGAATTTGTGGCTGTTGCCCAAGGAACGACCTTCAGCTGCCTCGCTCTTGTAGGCAAGAGGGCTTCTATTCCCTGTGTGCCATAAGACTTTACAATTAGACAGTTTTTGACCAGCTACTACCCTCAGGGCACTGCACAGAAAACAGACTGAAACACACCTCCTGTGTTTCTGTGAAAGAGGCCTATTTGCTTGTCCTGGAGCTTGACATACACTTATGGGACTATGGAACTGCTCTCAGGGAACATCAGTCTGTGGATGCCATCTTTGTGCTCTCCCTCTGCTTTTTTACAGCTCGCTAATGTCTCCCAGAAAAGAGCCAATACACTCCTCAGGAGCCCCAATTTTTGTGACTGCCAGGTGGAGAACACCTTCAGATCATCTGGTTCTTATTGCAGATGAGGCTTAACTTGGAGTCTTACAGGACTGTAAAAATTTTCATACTTTAAAAGCTGATAACTGATGGCCTATCATCCAATCAGCCTGAATCTAGATTCTAAGATCCTCCCTTTTGGGACATTGACAGATTTGGGCGCACCTTCAACAACTGGGAGTTAATAAAACATAATATACCGCTTGGACAATCACAAGAGTTTGAGAGACACCCAAGAGCTACATCAGGGTTGAACAACAAGGTTTATCTTTTACAAAAGTTCACTACCTCAAGATTGGGAGAGGTGGTTGTGTCATGTAATGCATAGAAACCAACACAGAGAGTTAAGCAAACTGAATGAAGGAATATGTTCCCAGCAAAAGAACAAGATAAAACCTCAAGAGAAAAAATGAAATGCTGATAATTTACCTGATAGAAATCAAAGTAATAGTCATAAAGATGCTCAATGAATTCAGGAGAATAGATGAACCCAGTGAGAACTTCAACAAAGAGAGGGAAAATATATTAATGTGTCACTTAACAATGGAGTTACCTTCTGAAAAATGTATCTTTAAGTGACCTTGTTCTTGTGCAAACATTATAGAATGAATTTACACAAACCTAGATGGTGCAGCCTACTAAACACGTAGCCTATGTGGTACAGCCTGTTTCTAGGGTATAAACCTGTATAGCATGTTACTGTATTAAATACTGCAGGCAGCTGTAAAACAATAAGTATCTATGTTTAGATGTGTTTAATTACACAAATACCACTGTTTTACAGCTGTCTAATTTCTATGTTTTCTTCCTAGAAGAACCCTATATATCTTAAATAAATAAAAATTAAAGATTACAGGAGAAATAATAGATTTACAATCTCGAACATTGCTTAAAATATTAAAATCTTTATTGCAATGAAATTTATGTCTAATAGTTTTTTCTCACACCTATTTTGATTTTTCTCAATGTTAAAATTTAAGTTTTCCATGTACCACTTGTGTTACTTTTCACAAGTTTATTTTTTACTTAGGCTTAAATGATGTGCTGTTTCTGTGTGTGTGTGTGTGTGTTTATAGAGAGAGTGAAGAGAAAGAGAGAGGGCCAGAGGCATACATATAGGAATAGAAAAATACTCAAATAGTCTAAAAATGTTATATTTTGGTATAGCATAGTTCTATTCTAGAAGATAACTTCTATAATGACTTTAAGTTATACCAGACAACTTTAACTGTGTGTACAGATCTATGTACAAATATTAACATAATTGAGGTATTCTATACTTTACATGTACTCATTCAATACATTATCATGGCTGTACTTCAGTATTAGTACTTTAGGAACTTATTTTAATAAGTTATGTCACTTTATGGATTTATCATAATTTATATAACCATTGATGATTATTGAATTTATTCCAGTCTTTTACTGCCAAAAATGCTGGTTTAATAAACACTCCACACATTTCCTTTACATGTATAAACTAAAAGGAAAACATCCTAGAAATGAAGTTTTGCAGTCAATGCTTAGGCAATTTTTACATTTTAAAAGATATGGTCAAATGCCTTCAAAAGGGGCACTTATTCGCTTATTTTAATTTTCTTTCTAGAATTATCCATTAATGTTTTAAATAATCTCTTCCAGAGAGAGAAAATTCATTAGAATAGAGTGCTGAAAATTATAATGGACCTTATTAAAACAAACTTTTACCCTGCCCTCACTCTTTATGTATAAATTTAAGATTTATGAGTGTCATATTGGGAGAATGGATTACTTATCCACAAAACTAGAAGCCATGATGAAAAAGATAAGTACATTTTATAATTTCTGAATTTAAAATACCACAAACTAAAGACAAACTTGTAGTCAATATTGGTAATTAAATACAAACTCAGGAAGTTTTTATAATTATATAATATTCTTAACATACTCATTGTTGAGTAGTATTACAGAAAATGCAAAAAACTGTGTGTGTATGTATGTATATATGTGTACATATACATATACATATATGTATATGTACACATATATCTTTAAATTAACAATCTCTTACCTCAACTGGGCCTTCAATACTGCTAGCATTATCTAATATTAGCTTAATCATTCATTCATTATTTCACCTCTGCTCTACACTCCCAAATTTTTGATTCTCTTTTCTTCACTCAATCCCCAATGGCTTTATCTCATGATTCCTAGGGGGAAAAAAAAGAAGACATTAGAATGTGAAATTATTCATCTCTGAACAACAAAATTATAAACCTACTGTTACTCTTAGATACTTTTTTCTTTGTTACTCCTTAAACTGGTAAGTGTCCTCTGCCTATGAAGAGATCAGAAGTGAACACCAGCCCCACCTGCCTTCTCGGGAACCTGCTCCAACAAATGCTATTTCCTCCCTTCACCTTCTTCAGGATCTCCCTCTCTATGGGATCTTTACATTCAATCATATTCTCATATTTTCTACCTTACAAAAACAAATTTAATGGGACTCCACACAACTGTCTCAGCCAAATATTTGGAAATATTTAAGGAAGAAGTTATACCAATTCTCTGTAATATCTCTAACAAGTAGAAGGAATACTTCCAAAATTATTGTATAAAGCCAGCATTACCCTAATACCATAACCAGATAAAGGTATTATTAAAAAAAGACTATGAACCATTATCTCTCATGAGCACAGATGCAAATATTTTCTACAAGATATTAACAACTGTTTTAACAATGTATAAAAATCATTATATACCACAACTAAATGAGATTTATCCTACATATACAAGGCAGTCTCAATATTTTAAAAGCAATGTAATCTATTACATCAACAGACTGAAAAAGAAAAATCATTGATCATATCTATAGATGCAGAAAAACATCTGACATAACCCTAAACCCACTGATGACAGAAACTCAGTAAACTAAGAATAGAGAACATTCTCAACTTGATAAAGACTACCTTTACAAAACCCTGTATCTAACATCATAATGTTGAGAAATTAGAAACTTGCTACTAAGAATAGGTAGAAACAAGTATGTATCCTTTCAACACCCTTTTCATTATTGTACTGGATGTCCCAGCTAATGTGATAAGTCAAGAAAAATAAACAAAAGGCATTTTGATTGGGAATGAACGTGTAGAACTCTTTGTTTGAAAACGACATGATTTTCTATGCAGAAAATCTATAAAAATTGCCAAAAACTCCCGTAACTCAAAAGCGATTATAGTAAAGTTGTAGTATATAAGTTTAATTTACCAGTCAATATTCTCTTATTCCATCGATGAACAGGTGGAAATGAAATTAAAAACACAATACATTAGGAGCCTAAAAATGAAATATTTAGTATAAATCTAATAAAATATGTATGATCTACGTAAGACTATGATACTTTGATGAAAGAACTCATTGAAGAAATAAACACATGGAGAGAGATTCCATGTTTAAGTAAAAGAATAGCTCAATAGTATCAGGATGCCAGTTCTTCCTCATATGATTTATAGATTCAATGCAACCTCAACCAAAATCCCAACATGTTATTTACATGGAGAGGCAAAAGACCCAGAACAGCCAACACAATATTGAAGCAGAAGAACAAAGAGGACTGACACTACCTGGCTTCAAGACTTATTATAAAGCTACAGTAATCAAGAGAGTGTGCTATGGGCAAAAGAGACATCAAAGAAGCATGATTGAGAACCCAGAAATACATCCCATAAATATAGTCAACTAATCTTTGAAAAAAATGCAAAGACAACGCAATGGAGCAAAAATGGTCTTTTCAACAAATGGTATTGGAACAACTGGAAATCCACATGCAAAGAAATGAATCTAGATAATAACTTACACCTGTCAGAAAAATTAAATCAAAATGGATCACAGACCACAACGTAAAGCACAACTATAAAACTCTTAGAAGATAACAGCAGAAAATCTAGATGACTTTGGGTTTGCTGATAACTTTTTAAATATAACATCGAAGACATATATGAAAGAACTGCTAAATTAAACTTAATTAAAAATTTCTGTTCTGCTATAGACAATGCAGAGAATGAGAAGACAAGGCACAGACTTGGAGAATATATCTACAAAAGACATATCTGATAAATGAAGGTTATCCAAAATATACAATAGACACCTACAACCCAACAATAAGAAAACAAATAACCCTATTAAAAGTTGGCCAAATCCCTTAACAGACGGCTCACCAAAGAAGATATACAGAGAGTAAATAAGCATGTGAAATAATGCTCCACATCATGTGCCATCAGGAAAATGTAAATTAAAACAAGATACCACTACACACCTCTTAGAAAGGCCAAAATCTGGAACATTGACACCACCAAATGCTGGTGAGGATACGGAGCAACAGAAACTCTCATTCATTGCTGGTGGAAATACAAAATGATACAGCTACTTTGGAGGACAGTTTAGCAGTTTTTACAAAAGTAAATATACTCATAACATATGATCCAGCAATTGCACTACTTAGTATTTACCCAAAGGAGTTGAAAACTTATGTCCACACAAAAATCTACTCATGGATGTTTACTGAATCTTTATAATTGCCCAAACTTGGAAGCCAACAAAATGAGCTTTAATAGGGATCAAATATCTGAATTTGGTACATGGAATGTTATTCAGCACTGAAAAGAAATGATCTCTTAAGCCATGAAAATACATGGAGAAAAGAATGCATGTTACTAAGTGAAAGCAGCAATACAAAAAGGCTACATATTGTATGATTCCAACTATGTAACATTTTGGAAAAGACAAGACTTTGGAGGCAGTAAAATAATTAGTGCTTTCCAGTGGATAATGAGGAGGGAGGGATTAATAAAAAGAATATAGAGGACTTTTATGGCATTGAAAATACTCTGTATAAAACTATAATGGATACATATCTATAAATTTGTCCAAGCTCCTAGAATATACAACAAGAATGAACCCTAATGTAAACTATGGACTCTGAGTGATAATGATGTGTCAATGTAGTTTTATCAATTGTAACAAATGTACCACTTTGGTGAGGAAATACTGATAATGGTGAAGGCTTTGTATGTGTAGGGGCAGCAGGTACATGTAAAATCTCTGTACCTTCTACTCGATTTTCTGGAACCTAAAACTATGTTAAAAATAAAGATATTTTAAAAATAGAAATATTCAAATGAAAATTGGTGAAATAACTGCTAAAGTAAACAACACCCTATATGCTAAAATGCCAAAAATAAATGCTAATTTAAAGCAGAAAAATATAATGACTCATGGGAACAATACATAAATGTGGCACTCTCGATATTCATTATGAAAAAAAGTTAACATGTACTATAGGCAATATTATGTATCTATAATATGTTTATAAGTCACATTTTATTTACATAATAATTTTGAAATTGCTCAATGTTTAACAATGTTATCATGTAAATTCAGCAGTTATTAAATGTTAATTATCTAATGGTTTGCTGTTGTTTTTGACAGGAATTATTCTAAATATATTAAAATCATTATGTATTTATATAACAAATTTTAGAAAGAACCTACTACATTCCTTCACACTCCAAATGTGTGAAAGGTATTATCAAATATCAATACATTAAAAAAAATAAATCACCCCAAGATTTAATTGATGCTTATCTCCTCATAATTTTGTGGTTTCATAATTTGAGCAGTTCTCAACTGAAATGACCCTTTCTCTGCCCTCCACAGAATCAGCATGGCTCACTCATGCTGTCAGCAGGTTCACTGGTGATGGCTGATCTTATATCACTTACTGAACAATTACGGCAGTTATGTGGTGCTGTCAGCTAAGACACCTAGGTATGCCTCTCTGAGGCTTCTCCATATGCTACTTCACATGGCAGCTATGTTTCAAGAAGGTCAAAGCAGAATCTGCAGTCTCTTGAGGCTTTCACTTAGAAGTGATATATAGTATTAGTTCTACATACTGTAACGGTCAAAGAAATTTACAAGGGTACAAAATTTACAAATTTACTAGGTACAAGGAGTTAAGAAATTAACTCCACTTGTTATTGAGAAAAACAGAAAAGTCACATTGCAAACAAAGCGTCTATAAGAGGTGTTGGTCATTGTAGGTCAACTCCTTAACAGTTGACTCTAGTAGATTGAATATTTTTGTAGTTCTTAGGGAAGTTTCTGATTGGAAAGACTTGTAAAGTTCTGCTTTGGGGATAAAAAATGGTGAGAGGTTAACAAATGGCAGAAAGGAAAGAAAGCCTTTGACTAAGATGTTTGTCAATGGATGTCATACCTATAAACAGAAGTTTTAATTTCACCATATTGACAAGATTTGCATGTATTAGAGAACAGAATCCCTAGCTCTGATCTCACTGTTTTTAAGTCAGTCTATTTCTGCTTGATACTGTGGCTATTCCCACAACTGTATTATTGCTTGGGATCAACAATGATGTCATTAGTTTGAAAATTAATATAGTGCTTCTAGTTCTTAAGTTCTATAAGATATTTACTCATGATGCTAAAAAACTGAAAGAAAAAGTATAGAAAAAGGAATAAGAAGAAATTCAGAAAGAGAATATGGCATGAGGATAATGACATATACAAACAACATGATAAAGCCCCACTCATATCTACTAATTTGAGATTCAATTTATTTACCTAGCAAATAACTAGGTAATCTCTAAAGACACCAATAATGTTTCTAATAATTTCCTCCCAAGGCAATCAACAATGTCAAAATAATGTGCTGAATTTTTATGAGGTGACTGGTGGCAGGAAGCTAACATTTCCGCCCCCCCCCCAAAAAAAGTGCTACAAATCAAATGAAACAGGGAGTTAAATCAAACTAGCAAGATGATCCAAATAGAAATAAAGTTACTGCAGACCAACGATTCATGTATATCAGTTATATATGTATCAGTTATATATAAACACACATTATATATTTACATATATATTATTAAACTTTTTTATAAATTTATAGTTAAAAAGTTATTACTAACAACAGAAAATTTTATCATCCATAAGCTCAAAACAAAATTTCACACACACACACACAGAGCTTCTAGGGTCCATGGGCTAAAAATCTCTTCTGATAGGTGAATATATATAAGTGACTGACTGGACATGTAGAGTCCTTCAACTTAGATTTTAGTTTAGGCACAGTTGGATTTATCAGTTACAGAGTTCAACCTGAACTTTTCATATACTCTTCATTTTCTATTTTCTCTATTGAAATTATTTTTTTCCTCCCAGGGGTTCAGAGTATTTTATCACATCTTTGATACTTTCTCCCAATTTTAGAAGAGAGGCTCATTATCGTACAAAAAAACTGGAGGCAATATGTTCCATGATCAAGGTATCAAGTACCGTACCTCCCTCTGCACTGAATGACTCCTTCAGGCAATGGTTCATAGTCACAGAAGACTGAAACTGTTCCTTTACTGCCCTATTTATGTCAGGCATCACAAAATTAATGGGAAACACTTTGTTAACCTATTTGTTCTCCTCCTGATTGCTATCTCTTCCCTTTTACTGATTCAAACTCTTTATTCTTAATTCATGTAAGACTGTCACTTAGACATGTTTCTTGTTATCTAAAATTCGTACTATAGGCATGTATATGCACTCAGATCTTTTAGGCTTCTTACCCTTTAGCCTCTCAGGCAAACGTTGTAATGTAGGGAATTATGTGTAAGGTTAATGTGATAACAGGACATCATATAAAGATATTAACAGAAGTCAAAAGCTTGGACATATCCAGGTTATATTTCTGCTTAAAATATACGTTGTTTGATGTGAAAGACTTTTAATGCAGTTATTATTTAAAGGGAAAATCTTGCATTTAATTGTGAGAAATTTTCATGGCTAACTTTCCAATATCTATTCTATAAGGGATGCCACCATTAGCATTTGACTTTAGACTGACCTAAACAAGTTTTAGTCTACAAAACAGTAAATGTGAATAGTTTGGGGGCCTTAAATAATCTGGGATATGAGGGAAATTATGAGATTTTCTCTCCATTTTATATCTGCCTTTCTGGTATTCAGACAAGCTGGTATTCAAACACTTTCAGGTCTGTGAGAATCCTTTTTGTTTTCTTAGTAGTTTAATGGAAAATACAAACAATGTGCTTACATAATTAATCTTTCATAAAACATACCACTTATTCTATTCCATGTTTGAAAATCCAAAACTCATTTCTCCCTTTTTTCACTCTTAGAAGTGGCTTACTTATCTTCCTAGATATCTTGGTATATATAATTCAGGGAGTATGAGAAAGTCAAACATTTGTGTCCAGGCTTTTATGAGAATCATGAGTCCTTTGAGAAATTCTTTGGAACTGTGGTCATTAGACCTAGAAAATTTCAAATACACAATTTACATATACTATATACTATGAAGAAGCTCCTAAATACCATAAGTCTTAGTCATAGCCATTCTAGGGTCCATAGGCTTAACAAATCCATTCTGACAATTGAAAAGATATAAATTCAATAATATATATATATTCAACACATATAATGTATATTACATATATCTCTATATATCTATATTTATACCTTTCATTTGACACAAAATTGTTATTAAATAGTTGGCATACAGATCAGCAATAAGCTTCTGAATGAATAAACTATTAGCAGTTATTTTAAGAAAAATAAAGATCAACATTGCCATATTACATTAAATCTACCTACAATTGGAGGAAGTACAATATGCACAAAAACAATAAATACATGCAATAGTCACACACACACTTGTAGCCAAATTTCTTTTGAGATTAAATTTTATATGTTACTCTCAGTTCTTTTATTTTTATTGCATTGTAAGTAAAACTTTTTGATTATTCATGTTAAGGATTATGGTGGGGTCAGGATAAATTATATGAAGGGAGCATGGGAAGCAAAAATAATCTAAAAGAGCAAATTTTTGCAAAAAGCTTGAACTAAGTGAAGGAGATATGTTAGGTGTTCTAAAAAGAAATTTCATTTGAGAAGCAGTTAAGCAAATTGGGGAGAGTTCCAAGGATTGGAATGGCCAGAGTTTTATAAGTCTTATAAATGGCAGGGATCCAAGCACTACTTTTAGGCATAATCCTGAGGAGGTTTGCTAGGCCTCATGATGAAACACCATTGTATTTAGGAAGACAGAATCTAGGTTTCTGCCACTAGGACAAGGCAAGTGTATCCGACCCATGCCTAGCACAGAATTGGCAGGGCTTCCAAGGAACACCGCAGGGATGGACAAAGATGAGGTAGAGGGTGGATATGAATTGATGTTATTCTTTTATGGTGCTGTTCACTGTGATGGGGAGCACAGAAGCAAATAAGAATTTTTGAAGGTAGAGCTAAAATGGTGACTTTAAGTAAAATTATTTTACTTAAAATAATTTAGCCAAAACTGTTATTCAGCCAAGAAGAGATATCTAATGGGCAGGTAGATACATGGAACAAAAGATTAAAAATGACTCTGGAGATGTCATTTAGGGAACCATCTTACATATTCTTACCTAGGCAAATTTGATGTAGAAAATGCTTATTACAACACTATTATAAAATATTAATTTAAAAATGAGATATAAGAAAATGAGTATGCAAATTTCTATTCTTCATATCACAATTTAAGAAACACTGATTATAAACCCTCAATACCGATATTGTCGGTTAGCTTTCTCTAAATATTTAATTTTTGTGTTATTCACAAAATTATCTAATGACAATAAAATAATTCAAAATTTTCAGTCATAACCATTTCTCCATAGAGGAAAAGACAGGCACATATTTACACAAACGTACATGCAAGCACGCACACATACACACACGAAAGAACAGAATTGGAAGTTATCAAAGTAATTGATTCAATAATCTCTTGCTTTTGTCAATATCATCACAGCCATATATGAAGTCAAGATAAAAATATACTTGTAGTTACTAGAGTAACTATAAGTACAGTGTGAGGAGAGTTGGTGCTCTATCATTAAAAAAAACCTTGTAAGCTTTCTAAGAGTAAATTTTCTTAGGAAAAAAAGTATCTGTTATGTTTTGATGTATAAATAGTCCAGATGTAAAGATTTTGACTTGGCCTCTTCAATTACGATATTAAAAGTTCAGGTGCACTACACTAAGTACTGCTGTAATTGCACAAATGTGACAGTGCAATGACAAGCCCAATATCTTTGTATCTGTAAAATGTCAGTCTTTATTAAAACAACATTCAATGCCAATGCTTTAACATTTATCTTCCTTAATGTAAAAATCAATATTTCAATGGAAGCTAATTATACTGGGCATTAACTAACAAAAACATCCTGTCTTTTCAAGTGACTTGGAAATAAAAGGATGCTCAAGAACAAGTCAGCTATGAGAAAATGCTAATTGGCCTGCTGACAATTTATTAAATTGTTACATGGTAAAGGAGATATATTTGATGATACTATTTTAATATTCTGCTGATAAATTGGCAGCAGTATCCTTACATTCAGCTACTATAACTGGTAACTGGATGATCTAGCTTTGAATATTTGAGAAATCCACATACTTCCTTAAGGAAAGAATAGTAAGTGTACCAGAGATGAAGAAACTCTCTTGACTCAAGTGAAACAGGCAAAAAGAAAGATACTTTGTTGTTTTTTTTTCTTAGATTCTTCCCTTATGAATCTCCCCTATTCACTCCCCATCACCCATCCACATATTTGGCCACATTGATGGTTGTGGGAAGAAATATGAAAAATTAGCAAATAGAGTATCTACTAAAATATGACTACAGTAACAAATTTATACACAAAGTAAATATTTAAACAATATGCAATATTTTCATTCCTGAAAAAACTGGTAATATCTATTTCTATCTAGGATGAGAGAAATGACCTCTATTAGTTTCCTATTGCTGTAATAAGAAATGAACACAAATTTCATGGCTTAAAAATATAAATTTTTTATTTACAGTCCCAGAAGTCCAAAGTCCAAA
>NW_011889247.1:839749-859670 GCF_000151845.1 Pteropus vampyrus
AAGGCAAGTGTATCCGACCCATGCCTAGCACAGAATTGGCAGGGCTTCCAAGGAACACCGCAGGGATGGACAAAGATGAGGTAGAGGGTGGATATGAATTGATGTTATTCTTTTATGGTGCTGTTCACTGTGATGGGGAGCACAGAAGCAAATAAGAATTTTTGAAGGTAGAGCTAAAATGGTGACTTTAAGTAAAATTATTTTACTTAAAATAATTTAGCCAAAACTGTTATTCAGCCAAGAAGAGATATCTAATGGGCAGGTAGATACATGGAACAAAAGATTAAAAATGACTCTGGAGATGTCATTTAGGGAACCATCTTACATATTCTTACCTAGGCAAATTTGATGTAGAAAATGCTTATTACAACACTATTATAAAATATTAATTTAAAAATGAGATATAAGAAAATGAGTATGCAAATTTCTATTCTTCATATCACAATTTAAGAAACACTGATTATAAACCCTCAATACCGATATTGTCGGTTAGCTTTCTCTAAATATTTAATTTTTGTGTTATTCACAAAATTATCTAATGACAATAAAATAATTCAAAATTTTCAGTCATAACCATTTCTCCATAGAGGAAAAGACAGGCACATATTTACACAAACGTACATGCAAGCACGCACACATACACACACGAAAGAACAGAATTGGAAGTTATCAAAGTAATTGATTCAATAATCTCTTGCTTTTGTCAATATCATCACAGCCATATATGAAGTCAAGATAAAAATATACTTGTAGTTACTAGAGTAACTATAAGTACAGTGTGAGGAGAGTTGGTGCTCTATCATTAAAAAAAACCTTGTAAGCTTTCTAAGAGTAAATTTTCTTAGGAAAAAAAGTATCTGTTATGTTTTGATGTATAAATAGTCCAGATGTAAAGATTTTGACTTGGCCTCTTCAATTACGATATTAAAAGTTCAGGTGCACTACACTAAGTACTGCTGTAATTGCACAAATGTGACAGTGCAATGACAAGCCCAATATCTTTGTATCTGTAAAATGTCAGTCTTTATTAAAACAACATTCAATGCCAATGCTTTAACATTTATCTTCCTTAATGTAAAAATCAATATTTCAATGGAAGCTAATTATACTGGGCATTAACTAACAAAAACATCCTGTCTTTTCAAGTGACTTGGAAATAAAAGGATGCTCAAGAACAAGTCAGCTATGAGAAAATGCTAATTGGCCTGCTGACAATTTATTAAATTGTTACATGGTAAAGGAGATATATTTGATGATACTATTTTAATATTCTGCTGATAAATTGGCAGCAGTATCCTTACATTCAGCTACTATAACTGGTAACTGGATGATCTAGCTTTGAATATTTGAGAAATCCACATACTTCCTTAAGGAAAGAATAGTAAGTGTACCAGAGATGAAGAAACTCTCTTGACTCAAGTGAAACAGGCAAAAAGAAAGATACTTTGTTGTTTTTTTTTCTTAGATTCTTCCCTTATGAATCTCCCCTATTCACTCCCCATCACCCATCCACATATTTGGCCACATTGATGGTTGTGGGAAGAAATATGAAAAATTAGCAAATAGAGTATCTACTAAAATATGACTACAGTAACAAATTTATACACAAAGTAAATATTTAAACAATATGCAATATTTTCATTCCTGAAAAAACTGGTAATATCTATTTCTATCTAGGATGAGAGAAATGACCTCTATTAGTTTCCTATTGCTGTAATAAGAAATGAACACAAATTTCATGGCTTAAAAATATAAATTTTTTATTTACAGTCCCAGAAGTCCAAAGTCCAAACCAAGTCTCAACAGACCAAGATGTCAGCTGTACTGCCTTCCTCTCCAAAGAACCTGGGGAGGGAATATGTTTCGATGCCTTTTCCAGCTTCTAGAGGCTACCCACATACCTTGCTTGGCTCCTGGCCTCCTTCCCCTGTATTCAAAGCCATCAATATTATATTCCTAACTTTTCTTCCATATTTACATGCCTTTCTGACCTCAAGCAAGGAAGGTTCTCAGCTTTTAAGGGCTAGTGTGGTTAGACTGAGCCCATCTGGATAATCCAAGGTTATCTTCCATTTTTTAAAATTATAGTTGATATATTAGTTTTAGGTGCACAGCATAGTGGTTATACATTTATTTATGAAGTGATCCCCCCAATAAGTCTAGTACCTATCTGGCACCATACAGTTATTACAATATGATTGACTATATTTCTTATGCTGTGCGTTACATCTCTATGACTGTTGCGTAACTACCAATTTGTACTTAATCCCTTCACCTTTTTCACCCAGCTCTCCCCATCCCCCCACCCCAAATCTGGCAACTATCAGTTTCTTCTCTTTATCTATGAGTCTGTTTCTGTTTTGTTACTTTATTTTGTTCTTTAGATTTTACATATAAATGAAAACACATGGTATTTCTTTCTCTGACTTATTTTACTTAGCACAATACCCTTTATGTCCATACTTGTTGTCACAAAAATAGATTTAATTCTTTTTTTATGACTCATATTCCATTGCATATAAGTACCACCTCTTTATATAATCCTCTATGGACAGACCCTTAGGTTACTTTCATATCTTGGCTATTGTAAATAATGCTACAATGAACACAGGGGCACATGTATCTTTTGAAATTAGTGTTTTTAATTTCTTCACATAAATATTCAGAAGTGGAATTGCTGGGTCAAAAGGTAGTTCTATTTTCAATTTTTTTGAAGAACCTCAATACCGTTTTCCATAGTGGCTGCATCAATTTGCAATCTCACCAACAGTGCCTGAGGATTCCTTTTTCTCTCCATCCTCAAAAAACACTTGATTTTTGATTTACTGATATACATTCTGACAGGTATGAAGTGATATCTGTTTTTAATTTGCATTTCTCTGATGATTAATGATGTTGAGCATCTTCGCATATGTCTATTGGCCATCTGTATGTCTTCTTTGGAGAAATGTCTATCCAGGTCCTCTGCTCATTTTGCAATTGGATTGTTTTTTTGGTGTTGAGTTGTATGAGTTCTTTGTAAAATTTGGGATATTAACCCCTTATTGGATATCATTGGTAAATATCTTCTCCAATTCAGTAGGCTGTCTTTTCATTTCATTGATGGTTTCCTTTGCTGTGCAAAAACTTTTCAATTTGACATAGTCTCATTTTTTTTTTTTCTATTGTTTCCTTTGCCCAAGGAGATATATGAGAAACACTATTACTAAGAACAATGTCAGAGAGTTTACTGCCTATGTTTTCCAGGAGTTTTAAGGTTTCAGGTCTTACATTTACATCTTTAATCCATTTTGAGTTTATTCTTGTATATGGTATAAGAAGGCATTCTAGTTTTCCCGGCACCATTTATTGAAGAGACTATCTTTACTCCATTGTATATTCTTGCCTCCTTCATCATAGATTAATTGGCCATGTAGGCATGGGTTTATTTCTGGGCTCTATATTCAGTTCCATTGATCTATGTGACTGTTTTTGTGCCAGTGGCATGCTATTTTGATTACTATAGCTTTATAGCATCATTTGATATCAGGTAGAATAATAACTTCAACTTTGTTCTTTTTTTTAAGATCGCAAGATTGCTATGGCTATTTGGCGTCTTTTGTGGTTCTATATAAATTTAAAGATTATTCCAGTTCTGTGAAAAATGCCATTGATATTTTGATAGAGATTGCATTGAATCTATAGATTGCTTTGTGTAGTATGGACATTTTAATTAAATTAATTTTTTCTACCCATGAGCATGGTATCTGCTTCCATTTTTTTGTATCTTCGCCAATTTTTTTCGATGTCATAATTTTCTGAGTACAGGTCTTTTTTCTTCCTGGTTAAATTTATTCCTAGGTATTTTTTTTTTAAGCAATTGTAAATGAGATTTTTTTCTTAATTTCTCTTTCTGGTATTTTGTTAGTGTATAAAACTGCTAACAAAATACTGATTTTTTGAATATTAAGTTTTTATCCTCCAACTTCATTGAATTAATTTATCAGTTCTAATAGTTATTTGGTGGAATCTTTAGGGTTCTATATATATAGTATTATGTCATCTTCAAATAATGACAGTTTTACTTTTTTCTTTCCAAGTTAGATGCCTTCTTTTTTCTTGACTGATTGCTGTGGCTAGGACGTCCAATATCATATTGAATAAAAGTGGTGAAAGTGGACATCCTTGCCTTGTTCCTGATCTTAAGGTAAACTCTTTTAGCTTTTCCCTTTTGATGTTAGCTGTGGCTTTGACATTTATGGCCTTTATTATGTGGAAGTATGTTTGCTCTATTCCCACTTTAAGAGTTTTTATCATAAATGGATATTGGATTTTGTCAAATGCTTATTCTGCATTTATTGAAATCATCATATGATTTTTATCCTTTATTATGTTTATATCGTGAATCACTAATTGATTTGCAGATATTGAACAAATTTCATCCAGGGATAAATCCCACTTGATTATGGCTTTTTAATGTATTGCTGAATTCGGTTTGCTAATATTTTGTTGAGGATGTTTACATATATGCTCATCAGAGATATTGGCCTATAATTTTATTTTTTTGTAATGTCTTGTCTGGTTTTCAAATCAGGGTAATGGAGGCCTTGTACCATGAACTTGAGAGTCTTCCCTCCTCTTGAATTTTTTGGAATAGTTTGAGGACAGATGTTAAACCTTTGAATGTTAGGTAAAATTCACTTGTGAAGCCAGCTGCTCCAGGACTTTTGTTTCTTGGGAGTTTTTTGATTGCTGATTCAATTTCAGTAGCAGTAACCAGTCTGTTCAGATTTTCTGTTCTTGATTCAGTCTTCAAAGACTGTATGTTTTAGATATTTATCCATTCCTTCCAGATTGTCCAATGTTGGCATATAATTGCTTGTAGTATTTTCTCATAATACTTTGTATTTCTGGGGTGTCATTTGTCACTTCCTTTTCATTTCTGATTTTATTTATTTGAGTCCTCTCTTTTTCTTGATGAATCTGGTTAAAGTTTATCAATTTTTTTTAACTTTTCCAAGAATCAGCTCTTTATTTCATTGATCTCTTGTATTGTTTTTTTTTAAGACTATTTCATTTATTTCCTCTCTGATCTTTATTATTTTCTTTTTACTCACTTTGGGCTTTGTTCAGTGTTCTTTCTCCAGGTTCTTTAGTTGTAAGGACCAACCAAACAATTGAGATTTTTTTTGCTTCTTGATGTAGGCCTGTATTGTTATGGGATTATTTCCCACCTTAATTTCCTGAATTTTAATCACAACTGCAGAGTCCATTTTGTCATGTAAGAAAACATTCACAGGTTCTGGGGATTACAGTAGATAGGATGGGGTTGGTGGGGCGGGGTGGGTGGGTGGGTGGGTGGGTGTGTGTGTGTGTGTGTGTGTGTGTGTGTGTGTAGAGAGAGAGAGAGAGAGAGAGAGAGAGAGACAGAGAGAGAGTCATTATTTTAACTACCACAATTACATTTCTTTAAGAGTTTTTGCTGCTCATAAATCAGAAACATTCAGGAAACTTCTGCATATTTTACTTACTGTCTCTGTAATGTGGATGCATGTGAAAGGGAAAAAGTACAGTGCAAAGCACGACTCTGAGTAACCCACATATCTGCCATTTCTACTGATGAAAGAGATAAAAATGGTCCTGGTTCCCTTCCAAATCTCAAGGTAATACTTCTCAAGGACATAACAGGTATCATGTAGAGAACTCTGGATGAACATGCATCTGGAAATGTAGTTTATAATGTTCCAAACTTTGTAAAAGAAAAAAAACAATAGAAGGATATTACTAAAAGAAAATCTATCCCTCAACAGTTTAATAAATTTAACTTACTGATGTAAGTATACATCATGTCTCAGAATATTAAAGTTTTAGAGAATATATTTTTCAGTTATTTTTACAATTAAAAAAAATGCTTCAGATATTAAGTTGTTAATGTGCCTCAATTTATTACAATACCAACCTATATAGCTCTGTGGGTGTCAGCTGTTTCAGAGAACCTGTTTGTGAAACTTTATTTGTGAGAACTATTCAGAAGAATTATAACATAAACAACACTGAGTTTATCAAATGAGTTTATTTTTCGAAGCATAAAGCAAAACTATCTTTCTGAACCACCTTGTATCTCAGCGGGCACATGCCTTTAATTCATAAGATTGGAAGACAGATAATACCTCCTATCTCAATTACATTTTATAAATGAAAGTGAATCTTCATTTTTATCCCACCCTCATACATATTACAGATCCATGTGTTCAAAATAGGCCAGTTTCAAAAGGGAGGAGGGCAGGTTAGGAAGCATTTGACTTAAACAATAAAATCTTATACCATTAGTCCATAAAGATTTTTAGGACTTAATACCATAGTACAGCTTAACCTATCTTGAGTATTATAGAAATATTCTGATTTTTAAAGGTATTGATGAGTATGGGAAAATGTTGATTGATAATAGTAAATATATCTTAACAAATCATTTCATATGCTTCCTACTTTTTAAACTTTTCTACTCTGTGCATGGCACTATGCTAAGAACAGACATGCCACATTAGAAACTGACCTCTGTGAAATTATACATTTCATAAGTACCTAAAATTATTTTTCGTTGATATTGTGACATAATGTATTTGATATATAATACAATATTTCATATTCAGATATTATTTTATACATTATATATATATTAGCTAAAATGTTCATTATGAGAAACTCAACTTCAGAAGAAATAGCTTAATCTTTCGGTACAAATGTGAGAGTGACACAATCGTAATACTTATTTTATGGGTAGGTATACAGAAATACATGAAGACTAAAAGACTAACCCAACAATGATGATGGAAGAGAATCTAAATCGCTTTCTCTGACCCTCACATACTTTCTATTTTTCAACTTGTATAAGCTCATTTTCTGGTATACATTTGACATTTGGGAAATGAGAGAAAATCATCTCTCTGGGGGGAAAATGACATTGATAAACTTGGCAGAGATTTGACCGCTATTTGGGGAAATTTGAAAGACTTCTTTCTGACACAGAAAATGCAGTAGTTAAAAATGAAAAAAAAACTTAAGAGAAAATTTCTTCAAAGCAAGAAGTAGTTTTATATTAAAAAAACAAAAAGAATCACAAGAAATATAAGGTCATAAAATTACTCAGATTTTTTTTAATAAACAAATCTGAATTGTCTTTAAAGGTATAATTAACTGAGATGGAAAAGGGAACAATGCACAAAACTATAAGTAGGTCAGCTCATTTGAGGCTCTATGACAGCTGGCTGAAAAAATATATATATATACCTTATACTGGTTCTAGTGATTTATTGGTGTTTCTTTCCCTAATGCCTGTTCTATAAAAACATGGAAAAAAAAAACCCTATAGTTTTTCCTTTTGTTTAGGAAAAATCTACACTGGGGACTTTAGTGTAATTATGGAATGGAGTTAGCTATACCCAAGTACATAAAACACAGTGCTAAATATACTTAAACACAGAGAACTGTGATTGATGAAAGAGCTTTGGTACTTTCTGGCCTTATAGATATTTTATCTAAGTTAAACTTTATATTCATATATCAATTTTAATTTTTTAAAAATTAAATATAGCATCCCTCCTCGACACCCATAGACAGTTTAAACATCAAAATACTGACATTATTCCCCTTTAAAAACTCCTTCTTAAATTTCGTAAGTAATAAAATTCTACAAAAGTCAAAGTGACCCGTTTCAGACATGAGCGAATCCCACCATGCTTGATTCATGAGAGTCTTTTGTCCTATTTCAAGGACATTCAGAACAATTCATCACACATGCCTCCCTAAGTAACCCATTATTTGCAATATTCTGTTGGGGAAAGCATGCTTAATTTTAGCCTCTATTTTGGAAAACTAAATTCTGTACTCTAAACATATCTGAAATATTTTATCTCTGAACCTTGGCTTCTTAGTTTTTAGTATTTTACACTACGCCTATTATCCTATTTAGTATTTTGCACTAGGCCTATTATCCTCTTCCTCAAGAAACATTTCATTCCACTCCTACTCATCAGCCTATCTCTTCTTTTTCTCCTGTCATTTTGGTCTTTGCAGAACCAGCTCAATCTCATTCCTACCTCAAACCTCTGCAAATGGCTTCTGCTCCCATCATCCCACCAATTCCATACATGATTTTATTGCCAAGGCTAATGGAAAATATGGCCCATATATTACCTAAAATAGGCCAAACTTGAGGCTATTATAGTCTCTATCCCATTCATTCTTTTCTTTCCCTCATGTGATTTCCAAGAAATACATTTTGAATCCTTTTTTGTTTTCTTTCAGAGCTCTTATTTCCAGAGAAGCTGCAAATAATCCCTTCTGCATATTTCCTTACTCTTTTTGAAGTATTTATATAAAAATATAGGCTGATGACTATAAATTTATACATTCAAAAGAATGCACTCTTATTACTACTTATTATTGTCTCATGCATGTCAAATTCAATACATTAAAATTGAGTAAAATTTCAGTAAGCATTTATAACAGACACAGGCCCTTGGTAAACAAATATTTGTTAAATAAATATAAATTTTGCATAGTGAAGTGTCTAAAAGTATGAACTTTATAGTCAGCCATGCCAGATTTAAATAGCTTTAATGAGTATGATGTCATAATATATGCTTTATACTGTCAGTCTTTATGAAGATTAAATAAAATACTTATATTAGGTAGCATACAGAAATTGCTTATATTTTTATTGTTATTCATAGTATTTTAAAACAAATTCTATATTTTATTTAATTTTCCTCTGAGATGTCCTTGAAATCTATCTACATTTTATCATTCTCATTAATGCCGCTTTAGTTCAAGCCCTTATAATTCCCTTCTCATACTGCAGAAAATATCCTAATAAGATCTTCACCTTTCAAGTTCAGTTCTCAAAACTTCCATGAAAATATTTGTCATAGCACTTAATTGTCTATTTAAATTCATTCTTGGTTTGGCATTCCTTACTGAATACTTTTAACTCCTGAGCAATGCATTCAAGGTTTTCTTCTACTTTTCCAGGTTTACCTCTCATCACTACTGATGTTACATCCTATGCTACAGTCATACTCGATCACTTTTAGTACCCCTGATGGATCACATTTGGGCCTTTGGACTGAAGTACTTTTTATCCTACCTCAAGTTTATCTTGGTTTACATAGCACATTATTTTCTTTCAAAATTCAAACAAAGCCATCCTTTCATCTTTTTCTGATTATTAAATCTGATTTTCTCAATACCTTTTCTATGCTTCCATTATATTCTGAGTGTTTCTCTATTTTAGCATATAATAGTCTATATTTTAATCAGTTCACTTGTCAGTAGTGCACAAATTGTATTCACACTCAGCCTAGCATCTGGGTATTATAAAGTTGTAAGAATTATGACAGAATATGAGTAAAGTGATACAGAATCCAAGCACCTAAGATCTTTGAGGGCAAGAATTATATATTAGACTTCCTTGAATTCTTTATGGCATATAAGTCAACAATAATTTATTAATATTTGCAACTTTTTTTGCTGTTTTCAAATCACTAATTTCTTTGTCTTTTCTATGGTAATGAGGTCTCTAGAAAATTGCTGCAATAGTATAGACTTGTGATTGCATCATAGGCTCAGGAAGTGGATTCAGCAGAAAAGATCAGTCCATTTCTCTCAAGAATGCTATAACAATGCCTTCTAGTGTTTGTCTTCTATCACTGATTCTCAGCCACAAACAGTACCACATTGGACAGAACCAAAGAAAAGTTGCCAGAAAGAATAGTTGCTGCTTGGGGAATTAAGAAAATTGATCAATAAGAATATTCACAAATTTAAATACCACATCGATTTTATTAGGTTCTTCAAAAAACCTTATTCTGATATCCTATCTAATTGATACATGTCAGTTTTTAATTCTGGCTCTGGAAAGACAAAAGTACTGAAGAAAATATCTGAGATATTCTATAAAGTTTCAATAAATTTTATAATTTGCTTACTAATACCAAATTACTTGTCAGGAATCTCCTAGACCTTATCTCTGTGTCAGGGCAATACAGTTGAAGGAGAACAAATAAGGAAAGCAACAGATAGGACAGTTTTTAGCATAGCAGTAGCATCACACAGGATTTGTTTGAAAGAACAAGAAATTGCCCCCAAACTAATTTAAAATTGTCAATTGGCCTTTGTTCTTTAATGGAAGCAATTCCCTCATAATCATCCAAAGGTCTCAGATAGGGCCTTAATATGGTTCCAAATATGACCTTTCCCTGCCCTCGCTACAGAAAATAAAATTATTTTGAAGGACCTTTTAAGAAAACATGTTCCTATATAAATTTAAACTTTCAAAGTATTTTCTAAGGAGGTCATGAAAGTTACCTTTCCACTGTAAACATTCAAGCCATACTCTAGTGCATGTGTTAGCCAAATATGGTCCATCATTTTTTTTTTTTAATAAAGTCTACTGACCCACAACCATACTCATTTATTTGTATTATTTATGGCAACTTTCTCACTGTGATAGGAGAGTTGAGTAGTTGCAGAAATTATATAACCCTCAAGGCCTGAAATATTTACTCTCTGGCACTAAGAAAAACAGTTTGCTGACCTTGCTAAAATGTCTAATAATTTTTATCTGATCAAATGGTAAGAAATCTTTCTAAACTAACACTCGGCTAATATAGATGTCTAAACATTTGACATGAATACGTGTGTGCACATGTACACACATATTTAAGCACACACATGTATGGGTAGTATTTTTTACAATATGGCCACACCCAACAACTTTTACCATAACAAAGCAAATTTTCAGGATTTTTTTTTTTTTTTTAAAACACTGAAGAAGACAGCCATATAAGATATTTAGCGGATGACCCATATTTTGGTAGATGACATGGCAAGGTTGCTGTAGCTTATAAAATTATGAAGTTCATTTTTGGTCAGGGCAAGAAGAGAATTAGATAATTTAGCCTAATAGTATGTTTTCAAAACAGAGATAAGGTCAGTTTAGGAGGGTAGGAACAGGAAAATGAAATGGTGGGAGGATATCAGACCGAGATGGAGTAAAAGAGCTTGAAACATGAATAGTAACAGTACCCTTTATTTAGCTGAAAAAACTTTTTAAAAAATGTGTAAGATATATACAATAATGGGTTCTCCATAAATTGTGTATCTGGCAACAAAGGATTATAATCTTTGAGAGGCAAAAGACAAAGGAAGAGAGTCCAACAGTTTTTGCAGCTTGCCTGAAAAGAGTTTTCTGATTACTGCACAGGAAAGGCAAACACCAGCAAGCTCAGCAATTTACATAAATTGTGGAATGCAGTTGGGCTTATATGGAGGCAGAATATTAGGAGAAAAGTACACAAAGAGAGAACTCTGGAGAGCTTTGAAAGTTCTCCTCTTAGTATTCACCTGAATATTTGATCAGCTCATATATATGAGGCAACTATCCAACTTTAAGGGGGTAGGAAAAACAAGAGAATTAGAAGGAAAGCTTCTTAAATTTACTAAAGGTTGTGACTGAAAGCTATTACCACTAACCAGAATAGAAACTGTAATTCATTAACACTGAGTATTCAGAAGGGTTTTAACAGTAGATGAAAATTAGCCCTACACAAACTAAAAATGCTTAATGCAAGACTCTAAAGTGTCGAGGTATTTTCAATTAATTCAACCATATCCCAGAACGAAGCTTAAAAACATTGAAACAAATACAATATTCACAATCCAACAAAGTAAAATTTACATGTCTGACCACTAAGAAAACAAAACACACATACACACACATACACACACACAAACTCTCAATCATTACCATGAACCATAAAAGCAAGACTATCAAGACATAAGGAGGAAAAAAAATACCAATCATTTGAAAATGACTCAGAAATGAAAATATAAGAATTAGTAGACATGGATATCTAAGCAGATGTTAAAACTGATTTTCATTTTGAAAAGTTAGAGGAAAGATTGCACATGTTAAATAGAGACATGGTAAATGTGGATAAAGACCCAAATTAAATTTTTAGAGATGAAAATTATAATCTCTGAGAAAAAAATACTCTAGATGGGATTAAATATAATTAACTATTGCAGAAAAAAATATCAGGCACTGAAATAGAAACTACTCAAAATGAAACAGAGGAAAAAGACAAAAATAAGAAATCCAAAAGTGGTGGAGATGCAAAACAAAAATGAATAATGATCAAATTTTTCCAAGTTATATGAAAATTAAAAACCTACAGTCTAAAAAGATTAGTAAATCACAAAGCATAAGAATTTTTTTTTTTTTAAAGAACTAAACAAAGGCACACCATAACACAATTACTTAAAATCAGTGATAAAATCTCATAGTTTTCAGTGTACAGGTCTTTCACCTTTTTGGTTAAATTTGTTTCTAGATATTTTATTCATTTTGATGCAATGATAAATGACATTGTTTTATTAATTTCTATTTCTGATAGTTCATTATTTGTCTATAGAAACACAACAGATTTCTGTATGTTGATCTTGTATCCTGCAACTTTATTGAATTTATTAGTTTAATAGATCTTCATGGAGTCTTTAGGGTCATTATGTACATAATTGCAGGTTATCCACAAATACAGTTTTACTTATTTCCAATTTGTATGCCTTTATTTCTTTTTCTTACTAAATTGTTCTCTCTAGAACTTCAAAATATTATGTTGAATAAAAATGGTAAGAGTGGGCATACTTCTGTTGTTCTGATCTTAGAGGAAAATAGAGGAAAAACTTAGCTTTTCACTGTTGAGTATGATGTCAACAGTGGGCTTGTCATATATGGCCTTTATTATGTTGAGGTACATTCCCTCTATATCCACTTTGAAAATGTTTAATCATAAATGGATATTAAATGTCAAATGCTTTTACTCTATCTATTAAAATGGTCATATGATTTTTACCCTTTATTTTGTTAATGTGGTATATTGCATTGATTGATTAGCAGATGTTGAACTATTTTTACAGCCCTGGAATCTCACTTGAACGTGGTGTATGATTTTTTTTTAATGTATTGAATTAATTTTTTAAAGATTTTATTAATATAGGTAACATACAATATTGTATTAGTTTCAAGTGTATATCATAGTTATTTGACATTTATATATCTAATGAAGTGATCACAATGAAGTCCAGCATCCCTCTGACACTGTCCAACGCCATAACATAGTCAATGTTATTGACTATATTTTCTATCATACACTACATCCCCATGACTGTTTTATGCCTGGAGGTTTGAACCCTATTTGGTTTTTATTGAGGAATTTTGCATCTACGTTTATTGGTGATATAGGCGTATAATTTTCTTTTCTTGTGGCATCCTTGTCTGATGTTGGTATTAGGGTAATGCTAGCTTCACAACATGAGTTTGAAAGGATTCTTTCTCTTAATTTTTGGAAGAGTTTGAGAAGAATGAGAATTAGTTCTTTGAATGTTTGAAAGAATTCACCAGTGAAGCCATCTGGTCCTAGACTTTTGTTTGTTGGGACATTTTTTTACTGATTAAATTTCCTTACAAGTAATTTACTCACATTTTCTATTTCTTCATGGTTCAATCTTGGAAGATCGTATGTTTCCAGGAATTTGTTTATTTTTTCTATGTCATCAAATTGTTGGCATAATATTGTTAATAGCATCTTATGATTTTTTTTTGTATTTCTGTGGTATCAGCTGCAATGTTTCATCTTATTTTCTCTGAGCCCTCTATCTTTCTTGTTGAGTCTAGCTAAATGTTCATCTTTACAAAGAACCAGCTCTTGGTTTCATTGATGTTTTTCATTGTCTTTTTAACCTCTAGTTCACGTATTTCTGCTCTAATTCTTATTTCCTTACTTCTATTAACTTTGGGTCTAATTTGTACTTCTTTTTCTAGTTCCTTGAGGTGTAATATTAGGCAGTTTATTTTAGATTTTTCTTGTTTCTTGAGGTTGACATTTATCAATATGAACTTTCCTGTTAGAACTGCTTTTGCTGGATGATATGTTTTGGTATGTTACATTTAAAGACTATAAGACATTGATAAAAAAAGTGAAGAAGTCACAGATAAATGGAAAGAATCCCGTGCTTATGGATTAGAAGAATTGCTTTTCATAGTGTGAGCATCTTAGTAGTAATCTATAGATTCGGTTCAATCTCTATAAAAAATCCAATAGCATTTTTTTGTCACAGAAATAGAACAACGTAACACTTCGAATGGAACTGAAGGAAACTTCAAATAACCAAAGCAATCTTGAGAAAGAAGTACAAAGATTAAGTCACCATGCTCCCTAATTTAAAACTGTATTACTGAGCCATAGTAATTAAAACAGTATAGTATTGGGGTGGGGGTGGGGGAAACAGACACAAAGATATATAGAACAAAAGAGATCCTGGAAATAAACCCGCACTTATATGGTCAATTTATGACAAATGGACAAGAACAGTGAGAGAAAAACAGTCTCAAATGAATGATGCTGGGAAAAGTAAACATCCACATACATAAGAATGAAACTATACCACTACCTTCCACCCTACACAAAAAATTAAATCAAAATGGGTTAAAGACTTGAATACAAGACCTGAAACTACATAACTTCTAAAAGATAACATAAGCAGTAACTAACCTCCTTGACATTGACCTTGGAGATGATTTTAGATTTGATTCCAAAAGCAAAGGTAACAAAAGCAAAAATCAACAAGTGGGACTATATTAAGTTAAAAACTTTTACACAACAAAGGAAACCTTCAACTAAATGAAAAAGTTACCTATTGTATGGGAGGAAATACTTGCAAATCATATGTCTGATAAAGAATATCCAAAATATATAAAAATTTATACAAGTCAATATCAACAAAAATTTGACTAAAAAAACAGGGAGAAGATTGGAATAGAAATTTTGCCAAACAAGACATACAAATGGTCAATAGGTACATGAAAATTTGCTCAACATCACTCATCGTCAGGAAAATGTGAATCAAATTGGTACAGCGGCTATGGAATACAGTATGGAGGTTCCTGAAAAAATTAAAAATAACACTACCTTATGACTCAGCAATTCTACTTCTGGATATCTGAAGAAAAAAAAATCATTAATTTGAAAATATATACGAACCCTGATGTTTACTGCAGCATTATTTACAATAACCAAGATATGGAAACAACCTTAATGTCCATTGATGGATGAATGGAAAAATGCAGCACATATAAACAATAGATTATTATTCAGCCATAAAAAGGAATGAAATCTTGTCATACATGACCACATGGATGGATCATGAGGGCATTACACTAAGTAAAATAAGACAGAGAAAGACAAATACCATATGATCTCACTTATATGTAAATAAAAACAAACAAAGAAACAAAAAAGCTCATAGATACCGAGAATCGATTCATGGTTGCCAGATAAATGGCAAGGGTTGAGTGTTGGCAAAACAGATGAAAAAGTGGGTGAAGGAGTCAAAAGGGTCAAACTTCCAGTTATAAAATAAATAAATCATAGCAACTATAGTTAATTATACTGTTAATAATTAGTAGTGAATTAATAATAATACTGTTGCATTCTTTTTAAAGGAGAGAAAAAAATCTTAAAATAAGCCCAAGAACAAAAAATGTTTGGTATTGTTTACATATTAATTCACCCCAGATTTATCTAAAAGATGCGTCTACATATTTAATGCAATTCCAATCAAAATCCTAGTAGGCTTACTTTTTAAATAAATTGATCAGCTGATTCAAAAATATATTTGTGTGTGTGTGTGTGTGTGTGTGTGTGTGTGTGTGTGTGTGTGTAAGGGCCCTGATCACCCAAATCAACTTTTAAAAGTACATCATCTTATAAAGCTACTATAATCAAAACCATCTCATAAAGTTATTTTAATAAAGATAGTTTGGTGGCATCAAGACAGACAAATATATCAGTAGAAAAGAATAAGGAGTCAGGAAGTATATCTATGCATTCCTTTTCATCAATTAATCCTTTTCCTATTTAGAAAAAAGTGCAGCTTGCTGTCAGCATTCATTTAACGTCATGCATAGGAATGCTACATTTTCTAGGATTTGACATTTTCAGTGATCAAATTACTAAAAACAGAAAGCTACAAATAGAAATGATGTCTTTTGTTTCCAAAGACTATTGATATACTAGAGAGATGCAAATATAATAACAAAAGCAAGATATTTCATCGCGCTTTGGTGGTAATGTTAGGACTGTAATCTGCAAGTTATGTTGAAGTAAATGCTGCAGTTGCAAGCACTCCACTATGTATTCTCAAGGCAAACAGGAAAAGGGTTAATATTTGAAAAAGTATAAAGGCAATACACTAAAGATTTTTTTTCAACAGATGGATCTAGAAAAATTATAAATCTATGCACAAAAAAAATAAATGTTACAATCCACACTGAGCCAAATAAAATTTATAAATCATTAAAGATTGAGATATAAATGTAAAAACTACCAATGTTCTGGGGTGGGGGGAAAGCAGGTGAAATCTTTATGACCTTGGATAGATTAGGTACATTATCTGTGGCATTTGATTTATTTATAATACAGCATAACTATGTTGTTATAAATCAGAAGCTCCATTGTTGACTTTTTAAATATTTTGCAAGTCTCCCTTACGAACATATAAGGCAAAACATGCAATCTCACATACACAAGCACATTTCTATTCAACGATAGCCTTGTTTTATCACATTGCATTTTTTATTTTTCTTCCACACAAGTACTTTTAGATTTCCCTGAGTTGTTACTACAAACACATTTTCATCATTCATGGTTAAATGTGAACATTCCTGACATTTCTACTCTTTTAAAGTCATATTGATTTAAACTCTGAGGCATATAACCATAGGATTGTATGACATCTCTAGAGTTTAAGACTTATCATTCTTTATTTACTCTGACTCACTATAGTTCAGTAGATTCCCTTACTGGCAGTCTGGGTCTAAGATGTCTTTGGCAGTAATTGATTCCAGAATCAAATGCCAGATTTATATTGATTATTACCATGAAACCACTCATGATCACAGTGACTCCTATAACATGTTGGTTAATTTTGTATGGCATATCATACTAACCCAGAATAATGAAAAGTGACAGCCTGTCTGGCTCAAAATGATTGTTTTATCTCCCAATAAAGTGAAAAATAACAGTCACCACTGTAGAGAATTAGGTAACATGGCAGAACCAAGGAGTTTGGATTAGACCATGCTATAGGTCAAAGTTAGAAATGGCTGAGAGAATGATATATTTTATGACTTACTCAACTAGCTAAAAATTCATTAGCAAATAACTATATTATTAATCTCAAAGAAATCACATGCTTATTTGTATTTTTTCAGTGTTGTTTCACGAAACATTTCATGTCATGAAACTTTTGTTTCATGACTGAATCAAATGTTTCACAGGTGGTCGAAGTGGTGATTAACAAATTGGGTTTTTGCATGTATGCCCATCAAGGATAATGTACTAATCTTTATGAGTAGGACGATTTTTTTTAATAATGCTTAGCAACATTAAATATAAATTAAACCAGTGACCAATCCCTAAACAAAGGCATTTTGTAGTTTAGACACTGATTATAGTATAAATTAAAAACTTCAAAGGCCTGGAATTCTAACCCTGGAGAAATGCTATGTAACTGAGCTCAGGCATAATGTTTTCTGTTTAGGGCTTTCTTATATGTTAAAACAAAAATAGAGGTCTTAACTCTCTGCTTCCATGCCGCTTAGCTTATGTTAAATTGTTTTAAAACTGTTTAACTTTCTATCTTCCATACTTATTTGACATTCTCCGGAGGAAAAGGATTTTTGTGCTTATTTGTTAAATGTTTATAGCATTTAACACAATTCCCGGGACAAAGCAAGCACTAAAAATTTTTCTTTGAAATAACTATACGTCCAGAACCTGCCAATGGGGAGGATAATAGTAAATAATTCTCAAGGTACTGGAAGATATACTAGCATATTTTATTCTATGAGTAATTGAGGACTGCTAGAAGAGGTATACTAAGGGTATTTTCTACTTAGTATATGTAGTCAGGGTAGTTAAACTAATTGTAGATGTTGCTGCATTGTTTTTGGAAATGATTATATGCGGAGACAAGGAAAATAAAATCAAACAAATCAAAATATGGAACAATTTATTACTTAAATATAAAGTCAGGAATACCTATTCTCTCAGATATAAAGAGCTGTAAGAGAATGTCTTCTGTTCTAGAAATGAGAACAAACAAGTTAAATAATCTACAGAATCATAGATTTTGAGCCCAACAGACATCTGAAGTCACAAGATAACCATGCTAACTGAATTCCAAAGATTAATAAAGCAATTCATGAAGACTAGGAACAAAAGTTAACTTATTCACCTTTGTCAGAGAACAGGAAGACAAAGTCACCATTGAAGATAGAAGAAAATAGTTGATTTTAAAAAAAAAAAATTATCTTGCAGTGAACAAGTATGATATTTTAGAATCATTGGAAGCCCTGAATACAAAATTAGTCTCCACTCTCTCATCATTTTTTTCCCAAGGCCTCCAAGTGCTCATGAAAAACAATGAGCATAGGGCTGGAGACTTGGTAGACACCTATCACCCCTTCCCTGACCCGGCCACCATGGTGCAAGTATGCAGGACCTGCCAAGTACTGGGGAACAGGAAAATCTGAAGATCCTTAGAAGCACTTTAGACCCCTACATTAGTACACAGTACTGGTGAATATTGGGCAAAAAGTCATCAGTACACTGATGTCTCTCTGCTACAAAGCAAAGGCAGCTGCAGGTTGCACAGAGGTAGGAAACAGTCTGGATCTCTGAACCAGCTCTAGTCATGGCAATGAGTAGGGGAGCAGAGATTGTTTGACCATTGTGGGAAGACAGGAATGATGATTAAGTCCCATCCCTGAGGTGCAGGTGTACAGGGCCTGTCTAAGACAGAGATGGAAGAAGTAAAATAAAGATTCCTCTGCTCCTACAATGATGTAACAAACAACTGTAATCTATTTCAAGAGGAAGAACAAAACTGCAGGGTGAGTCACTGCTGAAATCCGAGGAGCAGGAATATTGATATAAACTCTCTGGCACTCTAATAAGCATAAGGCAGTGGTCATCCATTCCTATTGAAATGTGAGGCTTATTTTGCACTAAAGGTAACTATAGCAACAGGAATACCCAAACCCAGCTGGACTGTAGTATAAATTAACTTAAACCCCAGAGTAATTCTCTAATAAAAAAAAAAAGTGTCTTTTTTCATCAGAGGAATATATATTGTTTACATCAGATTCCACTGTTCTTTTACATGCAGAGAATGATATTCAATAAAGAAAATAGAAGAGACTTTCAGTTTTAGCTCCAACATGTAGAGTTTGAAAGTTGTCACTCCTGGCCTTAAACAAGAAAAATCTGAACAAATAAAAGACTTTTCTTTCACCTATCAGAGAACTAAGGTCACAAGGTAATCCTGAGACTCAAAATAGGAAGAGACAAGTGCATGCAGAGTTTCAACCAATATGTTGATCTGGAGCAAAAGCTGCTGGACCCGGTAACTGGTAATAATGCTTAAGTGGTAATTTTGAAGAATTGCCATAGGCTGAAACTAGAATTGCGTAAGAAAATTTCTTGGTGGTTTCAGGATTAAGGGGGCTCTGCACATTTTTATGGGTTTTATTGCCAGAAACCCTAATAGATTCTCATAGTAAAAATTCAAGAAAGATTCCCTTGTGGCTCTGGCATAAGAACAGGAAGAATGATACGTGTGAAATACCCAAAGTGCCTTCTTAATAACATAAATCTCTTCTCTAAGGAAAAGAGCCTGATTATGTTAGGTATTCAGGCATGAGCAACAGGAGCCAAGCCCCAGCAATGTAACTATAGAAACTTACCTTGAAGACCTTCCTAAAGTACTTCCCAGAAACACCTCCCTTTTAGGGTTATAAATTACCCCAAATCCCAGAGCC
>NW_011889247.1:860620-862682 GCF_000151845.1 Pteropus vampyrus
GCTGGACCCGGTAACTGGTAATAATGCTTAAGTGGTAATTTTGAAGAATTGCCATAGGCTGAAACTAGAATTGCGTAAGAAAATTTCTTGGTGGTTTCAGGATTAAGGGGGCTCTGCGCATTTTTATGGGTTTTATTGCCAGAAACCCTAATATATTCTCATAGTAAAAATTCAAGAAAGATTCCCTTGTGGCTCTGGCATAAGAACAGGAAGAATGATATGTGTGAAATACCCAAAGTGCCTTCTTAATAACATAAATCTCTTCTCTAAGGAAAAAGAGCCTGATTATGTTAGGTATGCAGGCATGAGCAACAGGAGCCAAGCCCCAGCAATGTAACTATAGAAACTTACTTTGAAGACCTTCCTAAAGTACTTCCCAGAAACACCTCCCTTTTAGGGTTATAAATTACCCCAAATCCCAGAGCCCAAAGACCATAAAAGTTGCTGGCTAAACCAGCTACAAATGCATGTGCAGAGAGTACTGCGCATAACTTCAGTCTCATTATACCATCATTATAATCTCATGACTATACCTGGAAGTTCATGAATCTAATTATAACAGACTGAATTCTGGGTAAGCACATGTGCACTAGGCAAAATTATATAGCAATCAACTGTCAGTCAAGGTGACCTCACATATGGATCATCTAGATCCTCCCATCGTGGCCCAAATATAAACAGACCTTCTCATTTCTGCACTGTTACAGCTATTCTGGCTGGAAACCTGCTCAGCCCTTTGGGGTGTACTTTCTTATCTCTTATCTCATAGATTCCTGCAGCCTTCCTAGCTTGGCCCCTCTCTTTCTAAAATGTACTTTTGATAAAACTTACTTTTTCTCAGTCTCGCTGACCTGTAATTTATTGCTGCAATGACAGAGAAGAACCGAGGGACAATAACACACAAAGCCACAGTCCTCTTCCTCCACCTCCTCCTCCCCAAAGCCTCTGGGGCAACAGCGGATTTCACATCACCCTAGTGATGAAAATTACATCTGCGGAAAGGATACTTCTAGACTAGCTCAGTTGTGGGTGGGACACTAAGAAACACTTGTGAAGGTCACAGCCAGGAGATAAAGACCCATTAAAATAATGAGATTTAATAAAAATATTATAGAATGCTCTGCCCTCACACCTTCCACCAAACCAACAGTGGTTTGCAGATGAAAGAGCTATAAAACACAGACTAAATGGGAGAAGTACTTAGGGAAATCCAAAGTTAAAAAGGGAGACAAAAACAGGGAAACTAGAGGAATTTGAAGTCCCTGGCACTTTTAGCTAAAGCAAATATTGCAAAACAGCCCAACTCCTAACCAGATTTACATAAAACCTCATACTAAAAACCTAATTACTTCACTTCCTATAACTCAGTAACCTTGTCTAGCTTTCAACAAAAAATTATAAGGTACTCTAAAAGGCCAAAAGGAGAAACACAAACAGAATGAGACTTTGATGTGACTCAGATGTAGAAATTATCATAAAAGTAATTTAAAGTAACAATCATTAATATGTTAAAATCTCTAATGGAAAAATATACATCATACAAAAATATATAAGAAATTAGAGAAATGAGGACTCTAAAAAAGTTCCAGGGCTTCCTATCACTTCTACGTGCTGTAATGACCTCAAGTTCTCTGCCTCTGGGGCCCTTAGGATAAACTTCCAGAGATTTTTATTTCTGGTAGGCAGGGATTACAGCCCTATTTCAGTTTTGAAGTTGTAGAAGACAGACCTTCTTCCCTAACATCTCCTTAAGAATAAGGGAATAAAATCTTTGAGAGGAGGAGGCAAGAGAATTAAAATGTTAATCAAGCTATACAGAGACTGCAATATGTTGATCAGCCCTGCAGCCAGGCCAGGAGTACACCTGCAGAACAAAGGAAGGTTTCTGCTGGGATTGTTAACAACCCATTGCTCACACCTGTGAAGGGGAAAACCGGAATCTATGAAGGCTGGGAACTGCCAACAAGCCTTTCACTCTACATATTCTTACCTTTTCATGCTACAAACTTCTCCCCTTCTCACTGTATGTCCCCTTCTCACTGTATGTCCCCTTCTCACTGTA
>NW_011889247.1:862732-865824 GCF_000151845.1 Pteropus vampyrus
TTAGGGAAATCCAAAGTTAAAAAGGGAGACAAAAACAGGGAAACTAGAGGAATTTGAAGTCCCTGGCACTTTTAGCTAAAGCAAATATTGCAAAACAGCCCAACTCCTAACCAGATTTACATAAAACCTCATACTAAAAACCTAATTACTTCACTTCCTATAACTCAGTAACCTTGTCTAGCTTTCAACAAAAAATTATAAGGTACTCTAAAAGGCCAAAAGGAGAAACACAAACAGAATGAGACTTTGATGTGACTCAGATGTAGAAATTATCATAAAAGTAATTTAAAGTAACAATCATTAATATGTTAAAATCTCTAATGGAAAAATATACATCATACAAAAATATATAAGAAATTAGAGAAATGAGAACTCTAAAAAAGTTCCAGGGCTTCCTATCACTTCTACGTGCTGTAATGACCTCAAGTTCTCTGCCTCTGGGGCCCTTAGGATAAACTTCCAGAGATTTTTATTTCTGGTAGGCAGGGATTACAGCCCTATTTCAGTTTTGAAGTTGTAGAAGACAGACCTTCTTCCCTAACATCTCCTTAAGAATAAGGGAATAAAATCTTTGAGAGGAGGAGGCAAGAGAATTAAAATGTTAATCAAGCTATACAGAGACTGCAATATGTTGATCAGCCCTGCAGCCAGGCCAGGAGTACACCTGCAGAACAAAGGAAGGTTTCTGCTGGGATTGTTAACAACCCATTGCTCACACCTGTGAAGGGGAAAACCGGAATCTATGAAGGCTGGGAACTGCCAACAAGCCTTTCACTCTACATATTCTTACCTTTTCATGCTACAAACTTCTCCCCTTCTCACTGTATGTCCCCTTCTCACTGTATGTCCCCTTCTCACTGTACGTCCATATCAAAAGAAATGGGTTAACAAAGTCTTTTAAACTATTACTCACAGGAACTAAAGAATGATATATACACTGAATTCTCTGAACACTCAGTGTCCCTCTCAGTGTCTTTCTCGTCTCTCTCACTGTCCTCATCTCTATTGTCTCCTTCCCTCTAGGTCCCTCTCAGTGCCCCCTACTCACTGTCTCTTCACATCTCTCTTGGTCTCTCTCACCCTTCGCCTCTGAGAGGAGACCACTCTGTCTATGGAGTGTTATCCTTTTCTAATAAACTTTCCTTTTGACTTTTAACTTTGGCGTGTGTGAATTCTTTCTACACTCTCTCCCAAAGGACCTTCTTCTCTCGGTGCAGGGCTTGGTCTCCCCCTCTCCCAACCCACTGAGGGAAATTTGCCCTGTTCTGCATCAATAAGATAAAAATAAATAAATGTAATATTAAAAATATTATAACAAAAGAATGCCTTTGATGGAGTCATACATAAACTGGAATTGGCTAAGGAAATAATCAGTGAGACTAAAAAGAGGTTAACAAAACTTCTCAAATTAAAATTCAAAGAGGAAAAATGAAAGAAAAACAAAAACAGAACATTCAAAAACTGAGGGATAATTGCAGAAGTTTAGCATACACATAACTGGATTTCCAGAAGAGAGAATAGGGAAGAAATACTAGAATAATGGTTAAGAATTTCCCCCAAATTAATGACAGACAACAAACTACAGATCTACAAAGCTGAAAGAACACCAGGCAGAACAAATAAGAGTCTGCATTCTTGAAAAAAGCCAGAGGTGAATAAACACCCTTTCTATAGAGGGAAAGAGATAACAATCACAGTAGACTTTATGTCAAAAATCACGCAAGCAAGAGTAGAGTAAAATATTTAAAGTGTTGAAAGAAAAGAAACCCTACAAATTCAGAACTCTATGTTCAGAAAAATTATTTTTCATAAATGAAGTATAAAGCCTTTTTAAGGAAAAAAAGAAACACTGAATATTTGAGGCTAGCAGACCTGCCCAGAAAGAAATACCTTTAAAAATTCCTATGGAGAAGGAAATGATATAGATCAGAAATTTATATTTACATAAAAAAGCATAAAGAATGAATAAAAGAGAAATATTTTCTGTTAATAATTTTCTTAAAAAAACCTATCTTCATAGTAATAAAAAATATATTAGGTATTTATATAGCATGGGAATAAATAAAATAAATGACAGCAATGCCATGAGACATGAGGGTAAAATAAAGAATATTCTGTTACAGAATACTAGCACCATATGTGAAGTAGTAATGTATAATTTTAAGATAGACTAGAGTAGTTTAAAATGAATATTGCAAAAGCTAGAACAGCTAAAAGTAATAAATATATAATTGTTATAAGAAGTTAATAAAATCAAAAATACTTAAGTGAAACCCAAGAAAGCAAAATATATAGAAATAAAAGAAACTAGGAACAAATCAACAAAGAGAAAGTAGTTATAAACATGGTAGACATTAATTCAATTCCAGCAATTATTGCTTGAAATGTGAATGATCTAGATATATTGATTAAATGTAGAGATGATCAGGATAAAAATCAAGACCTGAATATATCTGTTCTTTAGAAATCCACTTTAATTAAAAAGGCTCAGATACATTAAAAGAATGGAGAAATGTTTACATTACTAACACTAATCAAAGAAAAGTTGAAGTAGCTATCTTAATTTCAGACAAATCTGATATCAGAACAAAAACAATTACGGGGATTAGCAGGAGAATTACATAATATTGAAGGAGTCAATTCTCCATGAAAGCATAATTATCCTATATGCGTATACTCCTAACAACAGAACTACAAATTCATGAGGCAAAACTGATAGACATACAAGAAGAAATAGATCTGCTATTTGGAAATTTCAACACTCTAATTTTAATAACATAAATCAAGCAGTCAGAAATTTATTTAGGATATAGTTGACTTGAATAGAACCATCAAATTAATCTAATAGATATTTATAGGATACTCTAAACAACTGCAGAATACACATGCAACTAAACCGCATATGTAACATTCATCAAGGTAGACTTATTTGGGGCCATATAATATACCTTAATAAAGTTTTTTAAAAAAGGAAATCACAAAATTTTTCCTCAGGTCACAGTTGAATTCAACTAAAATCAGGAATAGATGGCTGCGAAATCCTCAAATATTGAAAATTAAACAATACAGTTGTAATGACATATGGTTTGAAT
>NW_011889247.1:865874-870683 GCF_000151845.1 Pteropus vampyrus
GGTATTTATATAGCATGGGAATAAATAAAATAAATGACAGCAATGCCATGAGACATGAGGGTAAAATAAAGAATATTCTGTTACAGAATACTAGCACCATATGTGAAGTAGTAATGTATAATTTTAAGATAGACTAGAGTAGTTTAAAATGAATATTGCAAAAGCTAGAACAGCTAAAAGTAATAAATATATAATTGTTATAAGAAGTTAATAAAATCAAAAATACTTAAGTGAAACCCAAGAAAGCAAAATATATAGAAATAAAAGAAACTAGGAACAAATCAACAAAGAGAAAGTAGTTATAAACATGGTAGACATTAATTCAATTCCAGCAATTATTGCTTGAAATGTGAATGATCTAGATATATTGATTAAATGTAGAGATGATCAGGATAAAAATCAAGACCTGAATATATCTGTTCTTTAGAAATCCACTTTAATTAAAAAGGCTCAGATACATTAAAAGAATGGAGAAATGTTTACATTACTAACACTAATCAAAGAAAAGTTGAAGTAGCTATCTTAATTTCAGACAAATCTGATATCAGAACAAAAACAATTACGGGGATTAGCAGGAGAATTACATAATATTGAAGGAGTCAATTCTCCATGAAAGCATAATTATCCTATATGCGTATACTCCTAACAACAGAACTACAAATTCATGAGGCAAAACTGATAGACATACAAGAAGAAATAGATCTGCTATTTGGAAATTTCAACACTCTAATTTTAATAACATAAATCAAGCAGTCAGAAATTTATTTAGGATATAGTTGACTTGAATAGAACCATCAAATTAATCTAATAGATATTTATAGGATACTCTAAACAACTGCATAATACACATGCAACTAAACCGCATATGTAACATTCATCAAGGTAGACTTATTTGGGGCCATATAATATACCTTAATAAAGTTTTTTAAAAAAGGAAATCACAAAATTTTTCCTCAGGTCACAGTTGAATTCAACTAAAATCAGGAATAGATGGCTGCGAAATCCTCAAATATTGAAAATTAAACAATACAGTTGTAATGACATATGGTTTGAATAAGTCTTGAGAAAAATATATTTTGAAGTATATTAGAATATGCAACTTGTAAAATGTGTGAAATGCAGTAAAAGCAGTGCTTAGAGGGAAATTTATAGAATTGAATGAATGTATTAAAACACAAAAAGATCTAAAATCAATACTCAAGATTCTACTTTAGGAAACTAGAGAAAGAACAGCAAACTAAGTCTAAGCAAGTAAAAGAAAGGAAATAAAAATTGTAGCAGAAATCAATGAAATTAAAACAGGAAACAATATGCATAATAAAATCAAAAGCTGTTTCTTTGAAAAGATCAATGAAATTGATAAAATATCCATGCTAATTAAGAGAAAAATACAAGAGGCACGAATAACCATTATCAGAAACAGAAGAAGTATTATCAGTAGGGATCCCATAGGCATTAAAAGAAAACTTACTATGAACAACTTTTTGTCCACAAAGTTGATAACATAACAATTGGATCTATTCTTTGAGTGACACAACTACCAACACTTAAGAGAAATAAATGCTCAGAAAAGGTTTTTATTAATAAATCTATTATTAATAACCTAAATATGAAGCCATAATTCTCTTTCAGAACACAATTCCAACTTCCAAACTCATTCTATAAGTTTAGCATTACTCAAACACAAAAATCTGATAAAGACACTTCGAGGAATAAAACAAAACACAGAAAAATATCTCATAAGTATGCAAAAAGTCTCACAAAGTATTAGCAAATCAAACCCCAAAATGTATAAAAAATTATACATCTCAATCAAGTGGGACTTATTCCAGGTATGTAAAGGTGTTTCAACATTTAAAAATTAATATAATTCAGCATATTCCCAGGTGAATAAAATCATTTGATCATATGAATTAAGGCAGAAAAAGCATTTAACAAAATCTAACACCCATTCATTATAAAAACCCTCAGCAAACTAAGAATATACAATCTCTTCAACTTAATAAAGAACATCGACAAAAACCTATAGCTAACAGTATTCTTAATGATAAGATTTAAAAAATGGGCAAAGGAATAATCTATTACAAATCCTATTTGACATCATACTGAATGTTTTAGTTGTACAATAAAACAAGAAAACATATAGCATATACCAATTGGAAAAGAAGAAATAAAACTGTCTTTATTTGCATAAGACATAATTGTCTATGTAGAAAATCATAAAGATGTTATGGTACTGGTGAAAGAATAGATCCATAGATCAATGGGACAGCATATAGAGGTCAGAAAAAGATCCACACAATTATAGTTAACAGATCTTTGATAATGGAACAAAGACAATTTGATGTAGAAATAATAAACTTGTCATTTTTCAATAAATGATGCTGGATCAAAGATGTTCATATGCAAAAAAAAAAAAAAAAAGAAGAAGAAGAAGAAGAAGAAGAAAAAAGAAAGGAAAAAAAACCCACAAAGGTACAAAAAAGTGACCTAGATACTGATCTTTCACAAAAATTAACCCAAAATGAATCATTGACTTAAATATACAACACAAAACAAACAAAAATATTTCAGAGCAAAACATAGGAAGCAATATATGTGATCTTGGGTATAATAATGAATTTTTAGATACAACACAAAACCACACTTATTGAAGAAAAAACATAATTTGAGCTTGAGTAAAATTTAAAACTTTTGCTCTGCAAAAGAGTGTTGAGGAGCTCAAAGAGAAGCCAATTATGTAGAGCAAACATTTGTAAAATACACAAAAATACACAAAAAACTCAACATTAAAAACAATCCAATTAAAATATTGACAATATATCTAAATAAACACCTCAACAAAGAACATATACAATATATATGTACTGTATATGCAAGTAAACATACGAAAAGATGCTCAACATCAGATGATGTTAGGAAATTTTAGATTAAAAGAAAATTGAGATGACAATATACACCTATTAGAATGGCTAAAATAAAAAACACTGAAAAGATCAACAGAAATTCTCATTCTTTACTTCTGAGAAGGTAAAACGGTACGAATACTTTAGAAGTCAGTTTGGCAGTTTCTTAAATAGCTAAATATAGTCTTACCACATAATAAAACAATGGCATGACTACGTACTGACCCAACTTACATAAAAAGGATGTCCACACAATTACCCACAAATACATGTTTACAAAAACTTTATAATCACAAAAATACTGGAAGCAACTAAAAATACCTTAAATAAGTGAATGGATAAGCTAACATTGGCATATCTAGTTAATGGAATATTTAGCAATAAAAAGTAATGCACTACCAAGCCATGCAGAGATAGATGAATCTTAAATGCATACTGATGAGCAAAATAAACCAGTCTAAAACAGCTACCTACAATATGATCCCAATTATATGGCATTCTGGAAAAGGCACAGCTATAGAGACAAATTGGATCAGTGGTTTCCATGTCTTTTGGCAGTGGGAGGGATAGGGTTGAATATGTAAAAATAGGGTGACTTTCAGTGTAGTGAAACTATTCTGTACAATACTTTAATGGTAGATACATTACATTATGAACGTTGTCAAAACCTATAGAACTTACAACACAAAGAGTAAACTTTATGTATGCAAACTGAAAAAGAAAAATCATTAAGGACATTGGGAGAGCCCATAAAAGAATTTGGACTATGACGAAAGGATTTATTATAAATTTATAAAACAACTTCAGTGATATGGACAGTTGAGAACATTGTTAACCTAAGTAATTTTGAAAATGAATGGAATATGCAAGACTGAAGTGAAAAAAAAAAACAAAAACAAACCTGTACGTAAGCATTGACTTCAAGTTGATAAATTGTCTCCCCTATGGGGGCATGAGTGAAAGTTTTTGATAGCGCTATATCACTATTGGAGTGAGAGTTTATAGACAAGCAAGGGGAAGAGGCTAGAATTATCCACATAATAGTGGATTAAAGTTGAAGATTTCAGTATGAACTCATGCCCAGCTTTGTATAAATATAGATGATTTGATATAGAAATATTTATAGATACATATATCTCTATTGGTTAATATACACACATATTTCTTTGCTTTCCCAGCTGAGATACCTTAGAAATAATAATACTTCAGAAGTGACAAACACACCTAGCACCCAGATCTTGGTTTCAAATACCATTCTCCAATAAAAGGAACCTGAGCTCCTGAAAAAAATGGCTGATTCTAGAACCAAGCAAGAAGTCTACCGGTTGATACCAGAGCATCTTGTGGTGCCAGAAAGAGAGTGCTATAAAAAATAGAAAAAATAAAATAAAAAACAAAACATTCACAATGATGGGGTGCAGGGCATGTAAATAGGTAAACAGGAACCAATTGAAAGAGCTTCCAATAGCAAAGTGCAGGAAGACCCTGAACCATGAAAACAATAAAACAGTGTTGAACTCTAACCCAAATAACGATATCCATGAGTCCATACTGAGACAATTAAATCAGTGAATAAATAAATGAGGCAAAGTGTGAGAGACTATCTCCCATGCAGAAACGTTCTATATGATTTACATGGAAATTGTTATCAAGGAGGTAGAGCACAACCCTCCACTCTTTAGCTGTGGTCTGTAGATAGTGAACTCATTTCAGATACAACAGTATGAAATATAGGGATAAAAAACATAGAGAAATCTGACAAACTACCTCAGGCAGGCGATCAAAGTCAACATCGACAGTGATCAGTCATGTTAGTTGTTTACTCTTGATGTCAAGTGCTGAAAATAGCACTTTACCTCAGTGGTCTTTGTTGCACAACCCCAGTGTAATCATTGAAAAAAAA
>NW_011889247.1:870733-873877 GCF_000151845.1 Pteropus vampyrus
TATATCACTATTGGAGTGAGAGTTTATAGACAAGCAAGGGGAAGAGGCTAGAATTATCCACATAATAGTGGATTAAAGTTGAAGATTTCAGTATGAACTCATGCCCAGCTTTGTATAAATATAGATGATTTGATATAGAAATATTTATAGATACATATATCTCTATTGGTTAATATACACACATATTTCTTTGCTTTCCCAGCTGAGATACCTTAGAAATAATAATACTTCAGAAGTGACAAACACACCTAGCACCCAGATCTTGGTTTCAAATACCATTCTCCAATAAAAGGAACCTGAGCTCCTGAAAAAAATGGCTGATTCTAGAACCAAGCAAGAAGTCTACCGGGTGATACCAGAGCATCTTGTGGTGCCAGAAAGAGAGTGCTATAAAAAATAGAAAAAATAAAATAAAAAACAAAACATTCACAATGATGGGGTGCAGGGCATGTAAATAGGTAAACAGGAACCAATTGAAAGAGCTTCCAATAGCAAAGTGCAGGAAGACCCTGAACCATGAAAACAATAAAACAGTGTTGAACTCTAACCCAAATAACGATATCCATGAGTCCATACTGAGACAATTAAATCAGTGAATAAATAAATGAGGCAAAGTGTGAGAGACTATCTCCCATGCAGAAACGTTCTATATGATTTACATGGAAATTGTTATCAAGGAGGTAGAGCACAACCCTCCACTCTTTAGCTGTGGTCTGTAGATAGTGAACTCATTTCAGATACAACAGTATGAAATATAGGGATAAAAAACAGAGAAATCTGACAAACTACCTCAGGCAGGCGATCAAAGTCAACATCGACAGTGATCAGTCATGTTAGTTGTTTACTCTTGATGTCAAGTGCTGAAAATAGCACTTTACCTCAGTGGTCTTTGTTGCACAACCCCAGTGTAATCATTGAAAAAAAAACATTCAGTTATAAATGAGGGACTTTCTAAAAAATGCCTGACCAGTACTACTCAAGGCTTTCAAACTCACTAAAAACAAGGAATGTCTGGGAAACTGTCATGGCCTAGAGTTGCCTGAGGGTACATGATGATTAAATGCAATATGGTACTTTGCATGGGATCCTGGACTGGATAGAAGAACAGTAAGTGAATGATAGCAAAATCTGAACAAGCTATAGCCTTCTGTTAATAATCAATATTTATCTTTAGTTATAACAAGTGTATCATACTAAGATTTAAGTATAGGGAAACTGGGTGCAGAGTTTATGAAATCTGCCTCTATACTCAATCTGTGATATTTATATAAATTTAATTTTGTAGTAAAAGTTACTAAAAAAAAATTAAGTTGAAGTATACATTTATCAGATATAATCAGAGATAATTTCTTTCTAGTTCACCTGCACTAGATGAAATTTTAAGGGATTTTGTGAGGTTTTATATTTGTACAACTGACATCAAGAAGAAAAGATCTTTTATTTGGAATGATACTGTAAGTTTCCATAAAAAAATCTCTAGAAATAATAAAAAGCAATACAATTAAAATATCAGTAGAGGATACAGTATGGCATAACAATAAAATTTCTTTAATTTTAAAAAAGAAGAAAAGGGAAGAAGAGGAAAATGGAAAGCATGTAGTATAAAGGCAAATATGAAACCAAGCGTATCAGGAATTATGTTAAATATAAGTGAAATAAATAAAACTTTTTATCGAAAATAGAGACTAACAAAATTTAAAAAGATGAAGCTGTAAACTGTTTGGAAGAGAGGCATTTTAAGTATAAAGACACCATTAGATTGAAAGTGAAAGATTGGGAGGAAAAGCATAACATTTGTCTATATTTTATACTAAGCACAAGACAGCTGGTATGGCAGTATTAATTACAGACTTAACTAGAATCAAAACAAGAAGTATTAGCAGGCATAAAGAGTCATTTTATAATGATGAAAGAATTGATATTTCTATATCTAACAAATTAAAAATAATTCAAAATACATCTAATCAATCCCCTCATCCAGAAGAAACTTTCTCTCTTCCATATACTTATTTATGCCTGGTTAGAAATAATATAAAGAGCATTATGTAGTTATCCCAGAATAAGAGTTATTTCAATATTAATTTTCCAATGTAATTTATCAAATTAATGAGATTAAATTACTCTTATTAAGGTATAATTTACATATCATTCACTAATTTTAGGTACATAAACATAACTTTTGAGAAATGAATAATCTACATACCCATAAGTTATAATTATAAACATGATAATCACATATTAGTCATATCCACTCAATATTTTGTAATTAAGGTATGCATATTTATAATTATTAACAATTTCTTTTACAAATTTAAAGTTATAGGAGCATATAAGATAAAATATAAGTAACAGCTTATTCCGCTCCCTGTTCTGCTCCCTAGAATTATCTCTTGAAAACTTTTGGAAAGTCTCAAACAGATACTTTAAATCTTTTCAAAGTAAGTGATATTGTATTTTATATATTTTGATTAGAAATTTGATTATATCACCTATTGCACACGCACACACACACACACACACACACACACACACAGAGCTATCTAATTTGCTCTATTAGCTCTGAATACATCTAGTTTCCTGATGGGCAACAGAGAATCTCTCTTATACTCTCATAGCCTGGAAACTCATTTTTCTGTATCTTTGTCTAAAACAAAATTCAATTTGGGTTAGTTTCAATTTCTATATACCAAAGGAGCATACTGTGCTTAATTACATAATATTTAATGATTCATTTTGTATTTCTTTACTGTCTAAATTAATTTCTATGACCTTTTTTAAGGGAGTATTGTATTATTCTCTATATTCCCCAAACCTAGAACTGTTGGCAAAATAAACTTGTTAAATGAATGTTAACTAACATGTAAGAACCTGTTCTGGCTATTTGTTATTAAAAAAGATTTGACCTCATAATTGAGAGTTCCAACAGCACAGCAAATTTACTATTTTGTGATTTCTAAAAATAAAAGTCAGAGATGCTATTATACCCTCAATAAATATTTTTATGAAAATTAATATCTTAATGCCACAAATGCATTTGTGGAGTACCTCCAAGGTTTTAAAACATGAAAAAAAGTATAGGAGACAATTCCAAAAAAAGGGGCTAATTTTGGTGGTTAGGAAATATAAGCATATCATAAAATAAAA
>NW_011889247.1:873927-877150 GCF_000151845.1 Pteropus vampyrus
AAGGTTTTAAAACATGAAAAAAAGTATAGGAGACAATTCCAAAAAAAGGGGCTAATTTTGGTGGTTAGGAAATATAAGCATATCATAAAATAAAACTATATGTTCTACACAGGCTAAATTGAAATTGAAAAAAGATTATTGAGAAGGTCATGAAAGATGAGAGATGAAAATAGAGGAAGACAATGGGTGAGGTGTAAAAGGGATGAAGACACAGGATATTTCAAAAGCTGCAGTGCAAGGGGTGAAAGAGCTTATTTGTAAAGGTAACAAGAATCGGTAATGTGCTACTAAAAAGAACAGTCTATAAAAAAGACTTTTGTTACTAGTAAGAAACATCTGATTTGTAGAGAGATTCGAAGTTGACTCCAGAACTAACAGTGAAAGATTTTGATATGATACAAGAGGATTTTTTGTTTGTTTGTTTGTTTTGAAGAGTGATTTCACCAGAGTGAAACAAAAAACTGCTGGGCATTGGAGAAATTAACTCTTTGCCACTATCTTCAAATACTGTACATTTGTTTATATTAAAATTACTCTGTTTCTGAGAAAAGTCCATTGCAAATAGAGTCTCAAGATTTAATCATGTGTACTGAAGCTTCAGTAAGAGAAAAACTATTACACAGGTGGAGTAGGCCATTATTTATCAAGGCAGTTGCAACTGGGTGAAAAAGATGACCCATTTGTAGTGAGAGAAGTAAGAATTAAACTTGTAAACAATCTAGAGTTAAGGACTAAATGGACAGGAAAAAGTAATACATCTTTTTAACATTATTCCTCTTTTTCAACTGCAGAAATTTAGAATGAGTACACAACAAATGCTCTAGTAATTCTGACAAAAGCAAAGTATGAAACAAGAAGATAAATTCAATATAAAATTTGTTGAAAGTACAGGTTTCCTTCCACTTTTCAGTTCTACTGTCCATTAAGTTTAAATATGGAACAAATCCCGGATTTTAACATTAACATTATTTCTGGCACATATTTTTTATGTTACATTTAAAATGCTTTCAATTTGGCCATAATTGGGTTACTTAAACATAGCTGTTTATGTAATCAGAAGGCTGTGAGTTTTTTGTTTTTTGTTTGTTTTTTTTTTTCCAATTAGTTGAAGATTCCAATCCCATTTCTCCATATGATACAGTGGGGTTGCAATTTAAATTTTTAAGCTTACATGTGCAGGGCATAATTAATACATAAGTCTGCTGTAATTATATCAATTTAACCAGTGGCTTAAGTTTTCTAATTTAGAATTAGGAATATTTAGAAGGATGTTCACGTTGGTGGCAAAATATTAGTCTATAAAATCTGTTGAACAATGAAAACAGCTCTTTGGATTCCATATCTAAGTAAATTTTAAATGAGAATTTGTTATACAAGGGGATGCTGAATAGGGATTTGATTTGCAGATTTTAGAAAACAGGGAATTTGAGGTCTCTTCCAAATTTTCCATTTTCCTAAAAAAAAAAAAAATTAGTTTGCTGTTTAAACTAAATCCTAATTAAAAAGTTGTTTGTAAAAATGAGAACAGTTGCTGCCTTTTAAGTGCTTAATAATAGAAGAGCCTATTAAAAAAATAAGAACTTTACTGTTCCTCAAACATATATCCTATAAGATAAAATAATTATATACACAGTGGTTGGTGAAATTTGGAAAACAGAAATGATGTTTCAAAATACAAAATAAATACTTCAAAATATTTATTTTATGAAGATAAATGGAAAGCTAAACTTTAAAATTTTTGTTTCTAATTATCAACTGCAAGAACAATTATTTATAGTTTATATTCATTGCTTTTTCTACTTTTGAAAATTTTTTTGGTTATTTCATTAATATTTTAGTGAAAGACTATCAGTTGTATTGCAAAAAAAAATTGCAAATAAAATCACCTTTTGCCAATTAAAATGAACAGATTATTTACATTTTTATAGATATTTGGAAAATAAAAAGCACCTGGAATAGTCTCTGCTCGTGCTGATTTCTGAGTTTATTTCTTCCATGTGTTTAAGTCAATACCAATTATAATGATAAATTTTATCATCCCCTTCCCAGTTCATCTACTTCAACAATCAGTGACTACAATAGTTTTCCGCATCACAGGAAACTATGCATTAGTAAATCAAGCCATTTCTTGACAAGGCTTTAATTTTTTTCCTATTTAGTAATTTTATCCTTGGTTGCAAAAGAAAAACCAATCTTAAAATATTGCTTTAGAATAATAAGCTAAATCAATTATTAACTTATTTTATTCAAATTATAATTCTAGAAATGAGTGTGTTAACCCATTTCTATCATCTGGATCACTGATGTCTCAAATTCCTTGCTAAATGAGTAACTTCCCACCTATACTAATTACCATAATTTTGCTCTCTGGAATATGAATTTATTTTATTTCACCAATTCTTATATGCTTTGTATGCACATTTAAACATGAATGTGGGACACATGTTTCCCAGCCTGTGACAAATGTCCAGCATTGTACATCAGCTTGCCATTTGATGGTACAGCATATATTCAAGGTGAATCATTGTCATAACCACTTTGACCTTGCTCTCCTCAGTGGCAGAAAACCAAAACCTCAGATGTGAAAGTGATGCTCATTTTGCTTTGTATTCATATTAAGATGTAACATCAAAATATGGTATGAGGCATATTTACACACTTGTGCTCATAATCAATCAGATTCCTAAATTTTAAGTCTTAGGATAGAAAAGCCTGAATAAAATATCAGTTGTTAACATAGGATATGTGATTGGCTAACTTACTTGCCTAAATGATCATCTAATAATATTTACTCTATTATGAAATAGTCTCAAAATTATAAGAAAGGATCACAAAGAAAAATACGATGTGATTCTCACTATGGAAGGTTTCTTGTTGTTGAAAATATAGGATTAAAATTTTAAATATAAACTTGTAAATAACATGATTTTATAGTCAACTGGTTAAAAAAATTAAGATGCATTCATACAATATAATGATGTCATTTTAAAAGCATGAGTTAATACAATTATTTTAATAGAGATTGTTGATATGAGCATTAAAATATCTTTAAAATAGGAACATAAGAAACTTAACAGGCTTTTACTTGAGGAGAGGACTTTGGGAATGGGGAGAAAATTTTTTCATTATAAGCATGGCTATTCTGCTTTAAGTTTTAAGATATGTATATATTACTTTGTTTATTTAAAGAAATTCAATAGATTATATCTGAGCTTTGGGATAA
>NW_011889247.1:878560-885806 GCF_000151845.1 Pteropus vampyrus
TTTTTTTTTTTTTCATGCTATAAAGTCCTTGAGAAGGATCAATGAAGAATAGGTCTATGTCTGATTATAAAATCAATGACAAGAAAATTAGACCAAGAAGCTTTGGCATGCAGTCTGTTAGTTAAAATGCTATATTTAGAACTTGGGCTTCGTAGCAGTCAAATAGCAATCAGAGAGGAAGCACATCATCTCCAATTTCATACAACTCAAGAGAACCCCTGGGTATTGAGTATCTACTGTGGTAGAGGAGATTAAAGATAAGAGTGGGTTGTAATATTACTCACTTTTTTTGCACAATGCACCAACCTATGTTTTAGTTTTTATTATTTTTTATAAAAGCTTATGTTGTGTTCAAATTGATTGGTCATATTGGTACGTGAGGTAAAATGTTTATAAACTGCTTTTTCCTGACATTAACTTTTCTACTAATTCAAGATAAGTTGAGGGAATAAAAATAAATTTTTCTTTAATTCAATAATAATATCATCTAGTATTAAGTACTTCAACATGCCAAGATCTGTTCTAAATATTCTGCATGGATTAATCCATTTAACCTTCACAAACTCAAAGTGATTCTAAGAGTTAGCATTTTTAAATCATCCCCCCTCTAAAAATTAATTTCCTTATCTATTTTTTTAGCAGATAAAAAAGGAAGTACTAAGTAGTTAAAATGCTTTTTAACGTAACATAAGTTACAATCATAACTTGATTCAGTCAGTATGATTCCAAAATCCATGTCCTTAACCAAACTCTGCTCTAGAAATACAAACAATATAAATCATGGTGCTTTTAAAAAAATAGAATTTATAAAGAAGCCTAACTGAAATGTAGTATATTTTTTTCCTCCTCAATTCCATTTTCCTTCTCTTTCATTCCTGTATTATTCTCATTTCATATATCCTATTATTTTTTCACACAAAATATTTTAGTTTATATTAAACGAAGATCACAAATTATTGCTTTCTAAAATCAATAGCACTACTGTTCTAATTTCTACTTTATTATATTCACATTTAAAAAGCTTATTTCAGCTCTTTTTTCAGGAATTTTTAAATGCAACAAAAGAGGGGAAGGGAGATAACTAATAAGGCTACTGTGGTAATTAGAGGTGATAGTGACATGAACGAGGTAAGTGCCAGTGCTAGCATAGGAGATATGTAAAGGATGGCATGGATGGCTGAATTTTGGTGTCACTCATGGAGTCAGAGCACAGTGGGGTAGAAACAGGTGATAGGGACACAGGTAGATGATGAATGTTATTTGTGTATTTGATCCACAAACAGGTGACCACTCTGGTGGCGATACAAGGTTGGAGGCTCAGGAGTAAGATTATAGATAGACTTAGAATTAATAAAGAAATGGATTACAAGTGAAACTATATAGGTAGATTCTATTAGCAAGAAGATAGACTCAAGAGGAAGAAAAAGATGGCTTCAGAAAAAATATGAGTGACAGAAATATGTAAAGGGTAGGTGGGGGGTGAGATTCTAACCAGAGACTCAATACAAAAAGAGAAAAATAAAACAGTTTAAATGTAAAGAAATTTTTCTCCAAGGTGAGATGGATAAGCAACAGCAAATGTTGATGCAAGGTTAGAATAAGAAATATAAGATATGTGTACTTATAAGCAATGTTATATTCTGTTTTAGCATTATAAATTCAGTAGAGTTCTATTTGCCTGTTGTCATTAATATATCATAAAATGGGAACTGGGAGGATTCTCACAAAATTGGAAGATTATTTTGAATGGATTCACTTAAAATATAGTGCATATAGTTATAGAAGAGTAATCGACTTAAGAAAATTTCAGATTACTTGGAAATCATATTTCAGAGCAGCCAATGTTAAAATATGGGTGACAAATGACCTTAATGAACAAGTCATAATGAGATCTTAAATATAAATAGAAATAAAAAGGCACAAAGATAGGCACACAAAATTGCATATTGAACTACAATATTAGTAGACAATTCTATGAGGGATATTACAGGACAAGTATATTTAAAATATCTCCAAGTGATGGTTGAAAATTGTCCTGTCTACATGATTATATGAGTGATATAAAGGAAGTCTAATCTGTCTCTGAAAACATTGTGTATTATAAGTAATATTTGTTTATATAATATTTATAGTAGATAAATATATTGTTAGATTTTTTTCTTTATGTTAGAATATGAGAATTTATAAACTCAAATATGAAGCAAAGCTTTAAAATGTTGATTGATAGGTCCATCATAAGAATTCATGAATGTAAGTTTTCTATCATGAATGTAAATTTTCTATCGAGGAATGTAAGTTTTCTATCGAGGATTTTCTTAAGTAAATCTACTGCAAGAATTTTAAATCAAAACAATGTTTTAAAAATCAGTTAGGAATATTTGAGACAGAACAATTTGTAAAATACCAAAATCTCTGCTAAATTGCTCATGATAGGTTTATTTAGGTACTATATGAAGCTATGTATAATGGATTGGGCAAATGTAACTAATTTTCTTTTCAAATAAATACTGCTATAAATCATTAAAACTTTATGTGTTAAATCAAAGTTATATGTTTTAAAAATTTTTAATCATAAAATGAATTTAAATATGTTCATATGTTTAAAATAAACAGATAGAAAATCAGTTAAAGAAATTTTAAAAAATCTTAATATTCTTTCCTAAGTTAATGTTTTCAGCTTCAAGTAGAATTTTCAGACCAATTACTTACATAGAAGCAAATAAAGAGGTAAAAAATTTTTACACTTTTGCATTTCCAAATGTAAACTAGATTTTCAACTTTAAATTACTTTCAACTTTAATTTTGAATCTGTCTTAAATCTCAAAACTAAACTCTGTCATAGCCATTTTTTCAGTTCCCAATTACCTTGGACTTTGATAGTTTAACAAATATTTACTTAGCATACTTAATATGTAAGACAGCCCATTTTTAACCTCACCCTCATTTTTTTTTTAATTTTACTTTGTTGAGAATGAAACAAAATTATCCTTTATATCTTTTCTATAACTTTTTTACTTGTTTCTCCCTCCAAACCTACAATGCCCATTTATGGTCACAGTAGCCATATTGTTCCCTAGCTTTCATACATTCGGGTGGCTGAATTGATATTTGAAATACATTTTGCTAACTTTCTGTCAAGCATTCCCTCCTAAGAGGAAGAGAGTAGCAGCTTAAATCTCATAGGTACTGGATACATAGTTGTAATACAGATTATATGTGTTCCACCCATATCCCCTGCCATGTGTATTTAAGCCAAATTTTAAATGACAGCACCTGCATGATTTTTTGGTCTGGAATCTCTCTGGCTGCCAAAGTGCACCATGCTACCTGCAGGACAAGCTCAAAATTAATGGTCCCTATTTTCCAATGACCAATAGGAACTGAAGAATAAATAAATCGGCTCCTGCACCAGTCAGGTACAAACTGTGAACCATGTTACTCCTGAATTCTCTAGTTGCCCGCGAGGTAACTCATATTATTGACATTTTTTCTTTCTTTGCTTTCCCACCTACTCACCTCTTTATAGCTGTTTCTTGGAATAACCTCTTCAATAATAACAGAAGCCCCATCTCAAGGTCTGTTGCAAGGGAAAACCAAACAGGGTGTAAAACAAATACCATAGTCAGAACTTGAGAGAAAGATTATCTGTAGACCAAAATGACATTTTCCTCAAGGACAGGATAAGAGAATAAATTCACCCTCAAAGAAAAAATGTAATTCAGGGAAAAGTACAGACATTCATTTAAATAAAACTGAAAAAATGACCCATCAATCAATCTTCCCTGAAAAGAATTATAAAAATGTATTAAGGGTAGAAGGAAAATCCCAGATGGAATATCTAAACTGTGAGATCAAATGGTGAGCAGCATATTGTAAGTATGAAGAAGTGGCTGATGCTGGAGATCTTCTCAATCCTCTACCACCTAATTCCAGTGCAATATTTGGAGAATACATGTATCTTGCCAGCTTGTCACATCAAATATCCTTCACCTGTCTCACTAATTTGCTGCCTTAGATTTTTCTCCAAAGTTTCAGGCCATTCCTTCACAGTCATGACCTGCATGGACTATGAAGTTAATACCCACGGGGATTCCCTTTAATTAAAGAGTATCAGATTTTAGTGGACATTGCTTCAATCTCCCAACACTAGTGAGAAAATTCTAGAGGGTTCTTTAGTGGATTTCCAAGAAGACTGAGTCCACATTGCCTGCAGTGTTAGCCAATAGAGTAATCTTTTTTCCCTTCCCTAACTTTCACATTTCCTTATTCATGCTTACTGGAATCACATCTTAAATAAACTACTTAAGTTTAAATCCTTATTTTGCATCTAATTTGAGGGGAAAGGCAGTGGAGAAATATTCAAAAAAGTCATTGAATACACAGATAATATTAAAAGTCTAATCTAGGCAGAAGTGGACTAGAAAAATACCGAAATTCAATAGCGTGTAAGTTAGAAGTGGAGTAATGAAATTTTAAATATTTAAAGTCCATGTATTATTCAGAAGTAAGATAAATATATAAATTAACCATAACTCATTAATTGGTTTAGTTTGATAACAAGTTAATAGAAATAAAGAGTATAATTTTCAAGTATAGGGACAATGTGATCTGAGAGAAAAAACCACTTCAAACCAAAAAGTACCCAAAAAGGCAAAAAGAATAATTCTTCAAATGTGGAGAAATAAACACTGCCTGAGACAAACAAAAATTGAGGGAATGTATTGCCAGTACATGCCTTGCAAGGTATGTTATAAAAATGTTCTTAATAGAGAAGGAAAATAATATAGGTCAGAAATTTGGATCTACATAAAAAAGGAAAAGCATCAAAGATGGAATAAGGTAAAACAAATCTTTTGTTTTTCTTATTAAAATATTTTGTTCAAAATAATAACAGAAATAATGCAAATGATTATGCATGTTTATATGTGTGTATGTATATGAATATGAAATGAATGACAGTGATGATATAGGGATAGGAGAAAGGAATTAGGAATACTTTGTCATATGAGGTAGTCATACTACCTGTGCAGGGTACAGAGATATTTGAAAGTGTCATTGAATTAGTTGGAAATGTATATTGTAAACTCTAGGGCAATCACCAAAAATAAATACATAAAGAAATATACTTGATATGCTAAGAAAGGAGAGGAAATAGAATCATATAAAATGCTCGATTAAAACCATAAGAGGCAGAACGATAATGGAAGACAAAAAGGAACAAAGGCAACAAATAAAATTACAAATATAGGAGATATTATTCCAATTACATCAACCCTTTTTAAATGTCAATGGTCTAACTGTACCAATTAAAAGACATGATATTGTTCAGTAAATAAAAAAAAAATGACCAAACTATGTTGTCTAAGAAACACATTTTAAATATAAAAACATTGGTAAACTAAAGCAAATGGATAGAGAAAAATATAGCATGCTAACACCAATTAAAAGAAAGTAGCAGCTATACTAATTTTGGATACAACAGACTTCAAAGAAAAAAAAGTTTTCAGAGAAAAAATGAGAGGCATTACGTAATGATAAAAGGGGCCGAATTGCCAAAAAGACATAACAACCTTTAAAGTATACCCACCTAACAACAGAGTGTCAATCATGTGAGGCATAAAACAAAAAAAAACAAAAAAACAAATAAAAACAAACAATACACAGAACTTCAAGGAGAATAGGTAAATTTACTATTACAGTAGAGAGCTTTAACACCACCCTATCAGAAATGAACAGATCTAGCAGACAGGTAGAATATCATTAAGGGCATTGTTAAACTCAACAGTACCATTGGTCAATTAGACATAATGAACATCTATAGAGTATTTCATCCAACAATAGTAGAATACACATTATTCTCAAGTTCATATGGAACATTAACCAAGACAGAATACATTCAGGCTATAAAAACAATCCTTAACAAACTCAAAGGAATAAAAATCATGCAATGTCTGCTCTTATTCATTCATGAAATTAAATTAGGTCAATAAAAAGGTATCTCAAAATACTTGAAGATTAAACAATATACTTTTAAGTAACACATGGATCAAGAAAGAAATACTGAAATAAAAATTTCCTTAAATTTTTAGATGAAATTTTTTGATGAACTAGATGAAAATACAACTTATCAAAATTTGTGGGATATAGTGAAAGCAGTGTTTAGAGGTACATTTATAGCATTGAATGCTTATATAAAACAAAAGATCTAAAATCACTCATCTGAGCTTCCACCTTAGAACTAGAAAAAGAATAAATTAAATCCAAAGTAAATAGAAGAAAATAATTTGATCAGAAATCAATGAAATTTAAAACATAAAATCAATAAAGAAAAATCAATGAACCAAATCTGGTTCTTTAAAAGATCAACAAAATTGATCACCTTATAGCCAGATTAACAGAAAAAAAAGAAAATTACTAAAATCAGTAAAAAAAAAGGACATGCCTACAAGTTCAATGGAAATTAAGAGGAAAATAAAGGAATAACATGAACAACTCTATACCCACATTTGATAATTAGATGAAATAGATCAATTCCTTGTAAAACAATCTACCAAAACTCAAGCATGAAGAAACAGGCAATCTGAATAGAACTATATCTACTAAAACAAATGAATTAGTAATGAATACCATACCAAAACAAAAAGTACCAGGCCCAAATAGATTCACTGGTGAATTCTACCAAACATTTAAGAAATTATGCCAGTTCTCTATAATCTTTTTCAGGGGATAGAAAAAGAGAGGATATTTCCTTAACTCATTATGTGAGGCCAGCATTATCCTAACAACAAAACCAAAGACATAATAAGAAAGCATTGCAATTATGAGAAATCAATGAGAAAACTAGAAACAAAAAATCTCACAAAACTTAAGTTTGTTCTACATTCAAATGTTTATCTGTATATGGGAATGATCATTTTTCCTATGCTTAAAGCAGATCGGTAATATTGTTACATGCTTTCATTTTATATCTTCATAATAAAAGTGAGGCAAGTGGAAAAATGGAGAAATAGTAAAAGAATTTATCAAACCAGGACTAGCAAGAGTAGGAAAAATAAGATCAGAAACTTTCTTAAATGCTGAATTCCAGGTTTTATTTATTTTAGTATTTGAATAGAGAGAAACGTGAATTAAAAAAAAAAACTATGAAAACATAATTTTTACTTTTGTCTCATTAGAATGTATATATTCTTTTCAAGTCGTCCACTGATTTAGAACTGAAAATAAATGAATTTTTATTTAATTTCAA
>NW_011889247.1:885856-889631 GCF_000151845.1 Pteropus vampyrus
AAAACAATCTACCAAAACTCAAGCATGAAGAAACAGGCAATCTGAATAGAACTATATCTACTAAAACAAATGAATTAGTAATGAATACCATACCAAAACAAAAAGTACCAGGCCCAAATAGATTCACTGGTGAATTCTACCAAACATTTAAGAAATTATGCCAGTTCTCTATAATCTTTTTCAGGGGATAGAAAAAGAGAGGATATTTCCTTAACTCATTATGTGAGGCCAGCATTACCCTAACAACAAAACCAAAGACATAATAAGAAAGCATTGCAATTATGAGAAATCAATGAGAAAACTAGAAACAAAAAATCTCACAAAACTTAAGTTTGTTCTACATTCAAATGTTTATCTGTATATGGGAATGATCATTTTTCCTATGCTTAAAGCAGATCGGTAATATTGTTACATGCTTTCATTTTATATCTTCATAATAAAAGTGAGGCAAGTGGAAAAATGGAGAAATAGTAAAAGAATTTATCAAACCAGGACTAGCAAGAGTAGGAAAAATAAGATCAGAAACTTTCTTAAATGCTGAATTCCAGGTTTTATTTATTTTAGTATTTGAATAGAGAGAAACGTGAATTAAAAAAAAAAACTATGAAAACATAATTTTTACTTTTGTCTCATTAGAATGTATATATTCTTTTCAAGTCGTCCACTGATTTAGAACTGAAAATAAATGAATTTTTATTTAATTTCAACCCCCAAAATTCATAACCGTATGTCATTCGATCACTGTGTTACAATTTTCTTTAATTTAAAAATATAACCCATCTACATCCGAGAGTTTCTGTGTACATCAAAAATAATGACTATGAAAGCACTTTTTAAAGTAAAGAATATATACAGATACCTGATCCCTTGCATACTGTTATTTTTATGATAGCCTCAAGTTCATAATTTGGTCTTGTTCAAGTTCACAGTTTTGATGAGGAACCAAAAAAAATCTTCAAGAAAATACTGGTCAAAAGAGAAATGTCTCATGCTCTACTGAGTTTTATCCTTGCACCAGGCCACTTCTAAGTGATTTTACTATTTAGGAGAAATTCCTTTCTTAATGATCCCTTTCAGCATCATACAAAATATGAGAAAATTCACCTCATGTTGAGTTTTCAAATGTGAGCTTTATATAGTCCTAATGAGCAAACTTTTTGTTTTCCTTCTGATTTTACTAGAGACCTAACACTCTTCTAAAGTTAACAAGATATCTGACAATGTATAACCTGCTTTGTTTAGCATCATTTAATTGATAGCTTTCCTATATTACTGATATTTGCATGAGCACATTCAAATTAGCATAGCCATTCCAGTTAGGACAAAAGGTTTGTAAAAGGGTCTCATAGGGAACAACAAATATGATTATACTGATGTTCTATTGGTTTAAGATTTGAATCTTTTACAAAACACACGTGTGCATAGAGGTAATTTTAATCCACCTATGTAGAATGTAAGGAGGTGAATAATAAAGTACACTGAATAAAGAATAAAAGTAAAAATCTAAGTCATAAAAGAGGGGGTAAGAGAAAGTAGGAAGCAGAATACAATGACTACTCACAAATTTAGAATTTGAATGCAGTGTCTATATGTTCAATTTTGGTTAACTTTAGCTTTACTTATAATACCTGGATCTTGATGTGTAATCTATTTTTGAGAAATGATGACAAGGGAATTTTAAATAGGCATGAAATTTATCTATAGTTTTCCATATAGGCAGGGAAAAATGGAAACGATTTATATGTGTGCTTTTACATGACAGAAGGAAAAATAACTTGATTTTTATTTCACACAAATAAAGTTGACAGATTGATAGAGAAGTCAGAATAGTGTTATTTTTGTGTGTTTGTAGAAATAGTAAGCACAGTGCCATTCGCTGAGGTTTTCTCCTATCTACTTTTGGATTCTAGGGCAACTGACTAAATTTTCTTTAAAGCTAAAGTAACTATATCTAAAAGATAATGTTTTGACTATTTTACCTGAATTCAGAGTCAATTTGTGTCTGAATACACTCAATGACATTGAGACAGAGATTATCCAATTAAGTAACTGGAGAATGGAGGAAAATAAGAAATTTACACCACTCATTTACGTTTCCCAAAAGAAAAATAAATCTCTTAAAAGATGACATTTGTCCAACGGTAACTCTGCTTCTTAATTTGAATTTATTTCCAACATCATATTAAGCGGTTATTGTTACCTCTGATGACTGGTGCATGACCTGGAAAGATACATTTCCACTTTATTATATGGTGATAAACTAATTTAACCTAACGTAATCCACACACTTGCTGGACCTAATTACCTTATCAATGAAATCAGTAGATTTAAACACCTGCAGTGCTATAATTAGAAAAAAATATTGACTAATAATTTACCCCTTCACTACACAATAACGGTCTTTGTTAAGTAGTTATAGTGTGGCATAAAGCACCGCTAAAAAATATTAATACTATTAAATTTTTCTTGCTTCTGTTATTTGAGCATGGAATATCAGGACCCTGAATTTAATGTTATTTAGGAACTTAAGTTGTCTATGTTAGCTGGGGAATAAATGGAAGCAGCCGTTAGCTAACACTCTGCACCCATTAACTTTTACAGTTGATGCAACCATTTAAAAAGGAGATCCTTTCAGAAACTATATAAATGTCTCACCAATGTACTGTATACTTGAAACAAATAATAAAACAACATGCTAAATAAAAAGACTAACAGGGTCATGTCAAAGGACTTACGAGCAACTCTGTGGGTCTTCTACTGCCCCCTACCCCCCATTTGTGGCAATTCAAGAATCAAAAGAATAATAAAGTTTAAAACACTGAAAATCCTGAATCCATAAAAAAAAAAAAGGCCATGTGAATGAGCAGCAAAGTGAAGTGATTAGAAAAGCATAATTTTATTTTCTTAATGAAAACATATGATATTTTGTTTATTTATTCTGACATCCAGTGATTAAATCAGTAGTGATGCTTTAGTTAAGACATTATAGTTAAGCTTAGTCAATATTTCTGAAAAGGTATTTTCAGAAAACTCAGATAATGTAGTCTTTTTAGCGCTATAGAATGAAAGCATTTCCTACTGAACTTTATCGGTTCAATGTTTAGTTTTGATTCAGATGCCCAATATTTAGATGAGACTGTATACTGGAGTCTGGTTTGCCTTATAAGTAATAACTTCCACCTAATGTACCACAAACTCCTTGGTACGTTCTATGATGAGTAGAGCATGAGAGAGAGAAGTTGGATCTTTTATCTTGTGCTTATTGGCTTAGCATCTTACTATAAAGTTTTTTTTTGTTTTGTTTTGTTTTTTTAACCTTCTGGGAAGATGTGCAATACCTCATTCTGGATTCTAAAACAAATATTCTGCACAAAAATACTTTGATAAAAATTGTTGCAACTTCATTATCAACTGGCAGTGAAATTCTGGGAATGTTACCTATAATTCTATGTGCTTTTATTATTCCACAAGGAAAATGAGAATTGTTCTTGCAATTAGCTTACTCTCATGGAGAGCCTGTAATAGCAAATTATAATAATGGAAATAAAGCTATTAACAAAACATTCTGTCTGTCTGCCTGTCTAAATAGATGGCTTTTACTCAAAGCATTAAATACTATTTCTTCAGATTTCATCAATGATTTATGAGATAAACCCTCATAAAAATTTAGAAACATTGTAGTATCCTGTCAGTAGGGTGTAAGAAAATGTTTACTTTTTGCTTATTATATGTCAATTCTTTGTAGCTTAAATCCTTCTCATTTAAAACTGGTATA
>NW_011889247.1:889681-899796 GCF_000151845.1 Pteropus vampyrus
AAAATAAGAAATTTACACCACTCATTTACGTTTCCCAAAAGAAAAATAAATCTCTTAAAAGATGACATTTGTCCAACGGTAACTCTGCTTCTTAATTTGAATTTATTTCCAACATCATATTAAGCGGTTATTGTTACCTCTGATGACTGGTGCATGACCTGGAAAGATACATTTCCACTTTATTATATGGTGATAAACTAATTTAACCTAACGTAATCCACACACTTGCTGGACCTAATTACCTTATCAATGAAATCAGTAGATTTAAACACCTGCAGTGCTATAATTAGAAAAAAATATTGACTAATAATTTACCCCTTCTCTACACAATAACGGTCTTTGTTAAGTAGTTATAGTGTGGCATAAAGCACCGCTAAAAAATATTAATACTATTAAATTTTTCTTGCTTCTGTTATTTGAGCATGGAATATCAGGACCCTGAATTTAATGTTATTTAGGAACTTAAGTTGTCTATGTTAGCTGGGGAATAAATGGAAGCAGCCGTTAGCTAACACTCTGCACCCATTAACTTTTACAGTTGATGCAACCATTTAAAAAGGAGATCCTTTCAGAAACTATATAAATGTCTCACCAATGTACTGTATACTTGAAACAAATAATAAAACAACATGCTAAATAAAAAGACTAACAGGGTCATGTCAAAGGACTTACGAGCAACTCTGTGGGTCTTCTACTGCCCCCTACCCCCCATTTGTGGCAATTCAAGAATCAAAAGAATAATAAAGTTTAAAACACTGAAAATCCTGAATCCATAAAAAAAAAAAAGGCCATGTGAATGAGCAGCAAAGTGAAGTGATTAGAAAAGCATAATTTTATTTTCTTAATGAAAACATATGATATTTTGTTTATTTATTCTGACATCCAGTGATTAAATCAGTAGTGATGCTTTAGTTAAGACATTATAGTTAAGCTTAGTCAATATTTCTGAAAAGGTATTTTCAGAAAACTCAGATAATGTAGTCTTTTTAGCGCTATAGAATGAAAGCATTTCCTACTGAACTTTATCGGTTCAATGTTTAGTTTTGATTCAGATGCCCAATATTTAGATGAGACTGTATACTGGAGTCTGGTTTGCCTTATAAGTAATAACTTCCACCTAATGTACCACAAACTCCTTGGTACGTTCTATGATGAGTAGAGCATGAGAGAGAGAAGTTGGATCTTTTATCTTGTGCTTATTGGCTTAGCATCTTACTATAAAGTTTTTTTTTGTTTTGTTTTGTTTTTTTAACCTTCTGGGAAGATGTGCAATACCTCATTCTGGATTCTAAAACAAATATTCTGCACAAAAATACTTTGATAAAAATTGTTGCAACTTCATTATCAACTGGCAGTGAAATTCTGGGAATGTTACCTATAATTCTATGTGCTTTTATTATTCCACAAGGAAAATGAGAATTGTTCTTGCAATTAGCTTACTCTCATGGAGAGCCTGTAATAGCAAATTATAATAATGGAAATAAAGCTATTAACAAAACATTCTGTCTGTCTGCCTGTCTAAATAGATGGCTTTTACTCAAAGCATTAAATACTATTTCTTCAGATTTCATCAATGATTTATGAGATAAACCCTCATAAAAATTTAGAAACATTGTAGTATCCTGTCAGTAGGGTGTAAGAAAATGTTTACTTTTTGCTTATTATATGTCAATTCTTTGTAGCTTAAATCCTTCTCATTTAAAACTGGTATAACAAACTGCTGGACACTACCTTCCACTAACACTCTCTGCCTGCTGGCTAGAGAATAACTTAGCTATGCATGGAGTAAACAGCTACACCAGTCTTTTAGCCTGAAAAATCGCAAGTCAGGAAATGGATCAAAGAGTACAATGACAGGAAAACATAATATGTTACAAAATATTCTTTAGGATCTGTAACTTTTATATCAAAATGCATTATTTTACACATAATGCAATTTCCATATTATATTTCATTTGATCTTCACTGCAATACTCTAAAGAAAAAATGGCTTAGCAGTATATTAGATAATTTGCTAGAATTATATTAGTAAATTATGAAATTATAACTTTTAAATTTAAGTAATGTGATTCCGAAACCTATGCTTTTCCCTTGCATCTTGCTGCCTCGTGTTATGTATTTTCAATTTTTGATAAGACCTTATAGTATCTGTATATATTTCATCACAAACACTATGTGTTTACATATATAGGTAGATAAATAAGTAACACATACATATGCTCCCAAACATGTGCTCATAGATTTTTTTCCTAACTTTCAAACCTATTGAGATACAAGATTATTTTAATTAGTCTGTAATATTTTTTCTGATAGAAGAAGATAAGAAATTTATATGTTAGTTGATAAATAGATAATTATTCATGGTACTAAAGACTACATTTCAAAAAAGTGGAAAACTAATGCTAATTTTTCCTTTACTAGATATAACACAGTTCCACACACCAAAACTACTTTTTAAACTGGTGGACTATAGTTTTCTGAAAAGTTGCATTGGATTACCTGCTATTATGTGAAATTTTTTGAATAATACGGTTCAATGAGAATGTTTTGTCTTTATCCATAAAATTGTTGTTTGGCTTAAAAAGAGGAAAAGAGGAGGAAAGATAAAATATAGAGAGCTTTGGGGTAATTAGGCAAAGCAGTTGTAGACATCAATTAAATTGTCCTCTTTGGGACTCAAGAATTTTTTATTTCTGTTAACATAGATGGTTAATACTTCTCAGAATATGCTTATTTTTTTCACATCTGAAGAAATACACTGTTTTCTATCTAAAAAACAGCATAATATTCTCAACACCTCAAGCTAACATTTTTTCTAATTTTGTCTGCAATTCTTATTTTTTTCTTTACTCTCAGATTATTAAATAGTCCAAGAACCCAGATACTGGATCCAAAGAGACTTGAACCTAAATCAAAATCCTACCCACAATCAAGGCCAAATTTTGATAAAATATTTTACTTTTATTTTTAGTTCCTTCATTTTACAGAGGAGATGGTAATAATTTTCATGAGAATCTAAATTTTCCTACTTTGAGAATCCAGGACAGGTGAGGGCAATTTATTTTTTAAAAGAATTGAACTCTAAATAAGGAAAAGATTGCTGTAGCCTATTGTTTGAGTTAGAAAGTTGTATTTTATCCTTCTGATCTTAGGTGTGCCTTGGTATATATTTCATAATGCACTCAGCATGTTTTTTTGATTGTGTAATGAGTTTATAGTGGAAGAATATGATAATGTATTGAAAAAAGAAAAGACTTTGAACCAAAGCAAACCTGATTTGCATTACGAACTCTATAACTTATTAGCTATTTGTTATTGGATAAGCTACTGAATTTATCTCAGAATGAGTATCTTCAAATAATAAACCACCTCATTCTATTTCAATGTGTTTACAAGACTTAAATGATAATAATTGATAGTATTTTCTAGGTAACCTATACATGCACACACACATCATTTAAACATTTCCCAATAGCACACCTATTGTTGGTTACACCTAATAAGATGAAGCACTATTGCTTATAGAAGGTCTGTGAAATTAGATGGACATCATTATTCATTTGCTAAAATTTTCCACACACATTTTATGAGATCATGAAAATTTTTACGCACTTGATATTTTGATGAAAATACACTTCATCTTTCCTAATTGCCTAATTATACTTGCCCCAAAGAAAAAGCATCCTTCATTTCCCCTTTAACTTTATAATGAAAGAGAATGTGAATTCTGAGATGAGATATAATTTATTCTTAAAATATCTACTCTTTGCATTTACAATAATACTTTCACTAAATTTGGCTTAAAAAGTCTGTCTACCCTATTCTTTCCATTATCTCTAATCTAAAGTGATGTTCTTGATTTCTAGGTACTAAAAACAAATGTATAATGTAATATCTTTTAGTTACAAAATCAGTAAATCTTCAAACTACTACATAAGAACATCATACAAAATCAGCCGTCTAATGCTTGACTGTCTGTGATATAATCAATTACTGGTTAAAATGCTTATGGTTGAACAACTACAAATATTGGAAAAAACAATTTACAAGGTCAGATTCCTATTAATGAAAAAAAATCCACTCAAAATAACCTTCATTATTAGAATTGGGATGAATATAATCTGAAAATTTTTGATTTTTTCTTAATGGAATGGTGCTTATCATGTAACTGCATTATTTTTTAAGCTTAATAAAAATTATATTTTTACCTTGTCATGAAACAATGTTTCTTGTCATACACAGAAGTCCAGCCTCACAATTTTCACAACTGTCTTCTGTCTTAAAATATTTCACATTTCATATTTGGGGAGTTTCAATTGTTTTTGTCCATTTGGGTGGGACACTAATAAATTGTGAGATTTGTTGGGAAATTCAACTTTCAGTCATGGTGTAGCTTATCTTTTGAATAAACCTTTCTGACAAAAACAAAAATAAAAGCTGAAAATTAAAAAATAATATATGTATGTATGTACGTGTGTGTGTGTGTATATATATATGTATTAGAGAGCAAATAAAGCAGGTAGAAAGTGAAGACTATATGATTCTTGAAAGAATGAATGCTTCTGCTTGGAGATACAAGTCAGTCATTTCATAGGAACATCAGAGAATAAAGCTCAAACAGAAAACAGACCCACTGGAATGAAGAAAAATGAGAGAGAGTTGATGTAAATTGAGGGGAGGAGGCTCTAAAGGGGGAGATACCTTGAGGAAGCCTCAAAATATGCATAGAAGTCTTTTGCTGTATCTAAATATCCCCTAACTCCTAAATATATAAGAGGGAGGCTTCAAAGAGCGTCCTGTGGAATGGAGGTAGGTTGCAAAAATGCCAGGAGCTGTCTGGTCCTAGAGCGAGAGAGTTTAGAATTTAAGTCCCTGAAACTTAGGGTAATTAAAAATAAAGTTTTTACATATGCTTTAATTTATAATTAATAACAAAGAAAAACTATCTCTCAAACAAAGTTATCTAGCATTACTTTATCAACCTGCCAGGAAAAAAAAGTCTTAGGAAAAAAAATCTAAAATTTATTCAGAGTGTCAGAAATCCAATTAAAATTAGGAGACATGCTAAATATTAGAATCTGACAAACCAAAGGGGGAATCATAGGAGAAAGAGAATGATATGTGGTTCAGGTATTAGAAATAGGAAGGAAATTTTAAATAACTATTACAAATAGAGGAAAAAATAAACAAATTATTAAATATACTTTTAATAGAGAATTAGAATAAAAATAATAAATTTGGTATTTTTGAATTGCAAAACAATATCTGAAATTATGATCTTATTAAGTGGGTTTAATAAATCTTAGCTATTGCAAAGAACGAGATTAAAAATCAGTTAAAAATATTGAAATTAAAAAGTTAAGAATTAAAGGCACAGCCAAGATTAAAAGGCATGTGAGATATTGTCAAAGTATGCAATATATGTATAATTTGTGTTCTGGAAGTAAGGGATATTTGGAATGAGGCAAAACAATTCTTTGAAAAAGAACAGAATTTTACAAAACTTATGAAAGACAGAAACCTGCAGATTTTAGTAATTTAGTAAATTCTGAGCACATGAATCACACAGAAACACATTGGAAAATAGCAGAAGTGTTAAAGATATTAACATGTTAATATAATTTGAAATATGTATTTTAAGTAATTATTTTTAGAAAGTAATACATTATATATATATAAAAGTACATGTTAATGTTTGGTATGATAAAATAGTATATGCTCCAGTATTCATAATATTAACAGTGACATTGTATTGATTCCAGTGTTTTAAAAAGAATCTTATAAATAACCAGGGAATGTGGGGTTCAAGACATAGTCCCTTCACAGGAGCAAAAAAAAAACAACTGGTGGCTGAGCTTTCAACAAAAACATAGAAGCCAGAAAAAAAAAACAATGTAATTTTAAGTGTTACATTTTAAAAAATGCAAATAATTTTCTATGAAACAAAAATTTTCTTTCAGAAATGAAAGCATTTACCAATGAAGTCATATGTGGAAATATTAAGTATAAATTCAATTTATTTGATAGATAGCAATGAATAAAATTCCTAAACATCCACAAACTTGATAAAAATAGATTTAAAGGGGTTATTTCAGACCTTAAAAGTATATAAAACCTTTATGGTAAAAAATTTGACAACTTAAATTTTTAAAACACCCAAAAAAATATATATATATCAGAAACAGGATAAAATATTTGAGTAGTCCTGTGTCAACTAAAGTAGTTGTATTTGTAATTTAAAAATATTTTCCCCAAGAAAACTATAGCTGCAGATAGCTTTAATGATGATTTCTTCAAATATGTTAAAGAAGAAATCATGAGAACTTTGTACAAACTGTTTCAGAAATGGAGAAATATGATGGCTTATAAGTTCATAGGTCTGTTTTTACATAAATGTTTTTAGGGCAAAAGTTCAGAAATGAACTTTTATGTAAGCTTAATCACTTAGGTTTCATTACTGTTATCAATGAATTTTATGTGGACTATGATATTTCTTGGAGCCTAATTATATTACTCAATATACTTGTTTTCCTTCCCAATTATAGATCTGTGTATTTAATGAGATGTGTATTTCTTTGTCAAATGTAATTTATTTTCTAAACTTGAAGAAGTCAGTACTGAAGACAGAATTCTTTATAAATCTACTGCATAGATGTGATTTTGTATGTCAACTCCAATTTCACTGGAGATATTTTTCTCAGTGACCATAATTAGTCAGTATCCTTTAATTATATTTATTCAACTGATTAGCAGATCTTGTAACTGTTCTTGATAAGCTCCCTTTTTCTATTTTATTCAAAGCTGTAATTAGAAACCATATACATCTATTGGATTTGCCCTACCTTCGATTCTTTGCAAAGAATATGTAGTTAGTCCAATCTGACTCCTATTAAGAAAACTCATGCTAAATTCCAGTGAACACTGTTTTCTGTTGTGGTTCTCAGACTATGGCTCTTTAGCAATTAATAAATGCATTCCCCATGAGGCTCAATATTTGTTATTTTTACTAGTTCATCTAAACATATCCCTAAATGATGATAGTAATTTAACCAGATTCTCTATTTAAATGAAGAAAGTATTAGTTTCCCGCATATGAGGTCTTTTATCAACCTATTGATTCTCACTTCTAGTTGTCTTTATCAAACTTCATGATAAATCTAAACCTAATGCTAAATTTTAATAAATTAAGCTCTTCATGGGTAATTAGGTCTGTTATAATCAGGCAGTGTAATTTATCTTTGACAATTTATTTTCCCATCTAGTTTTTTCATATGTAAATGACTTCACTAGGTTTTGTGAGGATTTAATGAAATCATACTGTTAAACATTCAAGACAAAAACTATATACTTTAAGATACAATAAGCATTAGTTTTTTTTTACCCTCTGTGCACCAAAAATTAAAAAACATAAAAATAAACAAACGTAACTGTGTTCTCAAAAATAAAAAGTATAACCAGCCTATAATTTATCAACAAATAATATCCAGTAAAATACCACTCAAGCTATTTTTACCATTATTCCTATTAATTTAATGTAGTGAAACTGGCTTTATGTCAACACTTGGGGAAAATATATCTCAGTGAAATTGGAATTGACATAAAAATCACATCTATGTTGGAGTATATTTAGGTTGTCATCCCTACCTGTTAATAGGGATTTATGAAGACAGGTTAGAGGAAAAATAAAAACTGTATGAAAAAATTATAAAAGAATTGAAAAGCCTTTAGTCAGACCAAAATAGTAATCTTCAACCTATCAAACAGAAAACTCTTTATCAAAGGCTAATAATTACCCTCCAAAAAACATCAAAAGAAAAATTAAACAGAAATTTATCATAAATGGGTCCATAAATATCAAGAGGTTGAAAATTTGGTTTGCAAGAATAGAAGACATTGGTTTGTTTTAGATAGGAAAACTTATTAAACCAAGTTAGTAAAATTGTGCAAGATTTTTCAAACCCTATTTGTGTATTAACTGGCATGATCTTTTCATTAAAACAATGAATTTTTTTCTTTTAATCCATCTACTGTCATTTAATAAACCTTACTATATGTAAGAAATGCTTCTTTCAATTCACATAGTATGAGATTTATTCAATAAATATTATCTTTCATGCAATTCTGTTTGTGAATTTTGTAATTAAAAGAGACCTGGCCTATTCAACAGGAAACTTATATTCCAGCACTGTAACAGAGAAAGGCCCAGGATTTTTCTGGGTCTCAACTCATTTACTTTTAAAGTGTAGTGATTTAACTAAATTACCTTTACAATCATGTATAGGTATTTTAGTTTACCAAGGTGCTTGAACAATTATAAAACAGTTTGAACATCTGTATTCAGAACACAATGTACCATAACAGAGTTAAACATGGAATGATTATATATAAAGTGTATTCATAAATTTTAAAAACCCACCTTAAGGATCTGTCATGATCCATATATACATACATTTCAGACTCTATTAGGAATTCAAGTTTTACTCAATATAGATGAAAAGTAATTAAGTTTAGCAAAGTATCAAACAAGAACATCATTTATTACCCATTGACCGGTCATATTAAAATATATATTTCATCAAATATATTGAATATATTATACTATCTGCTTAAAATACTATATAAATCCTTTAAAGAAAAATTACAGCTGTGAAGTGCATGAGCTCATAAAGTTAATTTTTGTGGTTATATATAATACAGGATAATTGAAAGAATTTATCTTACTTATAAAATTAGTTCTGGCTCATTACATCATGCTAAGTTTCCTCAGGAAACCTAAATAACAGAGACAGAAGATCATCTAAGGGTGAAAATGCATAATATATTTGTTTTTACATGCATCACAATAATTTTTAAAATCTGTGCTTCGTATATTGAAAACAGATAAAAATCACCGTTTTTAATAACTACATAATAATATAGTTTTGGTCTTCTAGTTTTAAAACTACTTCACATATTCCCCAAATCTGAAGCATTATAAACTCAAAGAATTGGTTGTTCCTACCAAACTGATAAAATATTGCCTGCAGTGGTTCTCATATAGCATTTCCTTCTCTTAGGAGCAATCTATCTAGTTTTAATAAAGAAAAAGCTGGTCATTTGAACTGGTTAGATTGACAGTACCCGGAACTATATGCATTCCTTTTCCATCTCTCCTTTTAATTCTTATGTATAGTATTTGCAGCTTTGTTGATGACATTCTGAATTACATCACTAGTCTCTCTGGATTTGGAACAAAGGTACTTGAAGACAGACTTAGTCCTGACTATCACTTATGTATTCTCACAGAACTTCTCCAATAATTGTGGAGAGATATCTGCAATGTTAACAGTGGCAACGCTTAATTTCCCACAGATTGGAAAGAACAGAATTCCTCAAATACAGATGTGCAATAGAATTCAGTCAACTTTTTGACATAACATCCAGTAATCAGTTTGACATTAAGCTCAACCTATTTCCATCTATAAAATGTAAGTAGAAAATGAGTGCAATTAGGAAAAAAACAAAACAAAACAAAAAACTGTAAAAATATACATTTTCACAGGATGGCTAATACAAATAATCATTAACATGATGTAAAATGTTGAATATCAAATTCTATAAAACATTTAAAATCACTAAATTATCCAAATTATGTTTTATCTCTAACTCTTGTGCTGGCTGGAAAATTACTGCTTGGCTATCGCCCATGGCAACATAGGCTATCACTCATGGGAACATAAGATTCTAACAATAAGCTTTTTGCTTCTGTACCCACGGCTTGCACAACTGACCTGTAGGCCGACAGTTAGTAAAAAGAAGAAAATAGACTTGTGTATTCAAACAGAATGAAGAATGGGGTTTAAGGCTTAAAAATCCTGTACCTCTGCATTTCGGGGCTGCTTAATTTGGGGTTTGCATACCCCTGGCAGACCCAGCTGGCTGAATAAAGAGTGTGTTTCCTATAACTCACTGATTTCTGGTGGTCTGTGTGTCTATCAGGAGCTGGCGGCTACAACATTCTTTCCAATGAAGACTTATACTTCCAAAAAAATATTGGTAATTGGAATTGGAATAAGTAAATTTTAGGCTTGGAGTGCTAAAGTAGATAAATGTCAATCATGATTTCTGTATTAATA
>NW_011889247.1:899846-902762 GCF_000151845.1 Pteropus vampyrus
GAAAAAAACAAAACAAAACAAAAAACTGTAAAAATATACATTTTCACAGGATGGCTAATACAAATAATCATTAACATGATGTAAAATGTTGAATATCAAATTCTATAAAACGTTTAAAAATCACTAAATTATCCAAATTATGTTTTATCTCTAACTCTTGTGCTGGCTGGAAAATTACTGCTTGGCTATCGCCCATGGCAACATAGGCTATCACTCATGGGAACATAAGATTCTAACAATAAGCTTTTTGCTTCTGTACCCACGGCTTGCACAACTGACCTGTAGGCCGACAGTTAGTAAAAAGAAGAAAATAGACTTGTGTATTCAAACAGAATGAAGAATGGGGTTTAAGGCTTAAAAATCCTGTACCTCTGCATTTCGGGGCTGCTTAATTTGGGGTTTGCATACCCCTGGCAGACCCAGCTGGCTGAATAAAGAGTGTGTTTCCTATAACTCACTGATTTCTGGTGGTCTGTGTGTCTATCAGGAGCTGGCGGCTACAACATTCTTTCCAATGAAGACTTATACTTCCAAAAAAATATTGGTAATTGGAATTGGAATAAGTAAATTTTAGGCTTGGAGTGCTAAAGTAGATAAATGTCAATCATGATTTCTGTATTAATACATCTCTTAAGATGTTCTGTGACTTGTTTTATTATGTGACCTATTCCAGAGAATGTTCCATGAGTGAGAAGAATGTTTTATTCTTTTATTGGGTGGACAGTTCTGTTTATGTTTGTTAGATTCATTTGGCCTATAGCATTGTTCGAGTCTGTTTATGTATTTTCCCTCTGGATGTTTTAACCATTATTGAAAGTAGAGTATTTAGTCTCCTACTATTGTTGTATTGCTGTCAATTTCTCTCATCAGATTTGCTGATATTTGCTTTATATATTTAGCTGATCTGATGTTGAGTGCATATATATTTAACTATGGATAACATTTTTTATTTCCTTAGAATTTACATAATATCAGTGTAGGAGATGTATTCTTCACCTAAAGATATATTTTTCTTCTTTATTTGCAGATGGATAAACTGTTATTTTAAGGTTGAAACTCGACAAATATCAGCAAATTTGCGTGTTTCAACATAATATAAAAAAGAAATGGTTGAGAATTAGCTTTCATGTATGCTTATATGAATATAGGCAATATAGGGCTGGAAGCAACATTTTAATTTTTTCAAAGTCAAATGAAAATGAGATCAAATTCATGTCTTCAAAGCAATTTTACTTGTTAACCAATTATCAGTTTTGCACTATTTTATTTCTATTACCCCCCAAAATATAAGTCAGTAAAGAAGAAACAAAACAAACAAAACTTGCTCTGAAAAAATGAGTAAGTGGGAGGCAAGGGAGAGGAACTCTCAAGACAAGCAGAAACCAACATTTTTTGGGGAGGTGGTGGGAGTTGAGAGTTATGACAATTCATTCTATAGATTGGTAGAAGCTTGCTGCAAAATTGAAGTAGCAATTTTGGGATAAACAATATTGTTATGTTTTTGGTTCATTAGATTATGATAAGTTTTCCCAGGCAATGTGAATAACAGAGATGCAAATTCATTTAAGGTACAGATGCATAAAGTATATTTTCTACACGTATCTCAATTCATTTGGAAATAGATCATTGAAATATGAAATGTATAGAAAATACTTTTTTAAATACAAAACATTATTTTGCTTTTCTAGTTTTAAAACTATCTCCTATTCTTCCAAATTTCAAAGAATTAGAAATAGCAACAGTGACATGAAAATCTGTGAAATCTTCAAAAGCTTTGTAATTCACTAGGTTATGCTGAAATAGTAAGGGGATTCAAAAAGAAGTAAGTGATTCTGGTGAATTTATGAGGCCAGAAATGACTTTTAATTTATTTTATACACCATTTCTCTCACTTGTTTTAGATTCCTGGATTGTCCTCTTTACGAAATGGACCTTGCTATTTTCATGTTTTATAAAATATTTAGATATAATAAAGAGAAAATCTAAAAGGAAATAAAGCACAAGCTACATCTTACTAAGACTATTAAAAACCTCAACACCAACATCTTGCACTAATACATACAGACCCAGGCTACAGTGATGTGATGTGGGGAAGATCTGTATGTGAGAAATAACAGTTTATTTTTAGATATAAACAATTCATTTGTATTGCAAATGGCATTAGTGGATAACTTTGTATTTATTTTACTTTACTTACAATATAATGACACTTTCTATTGAAGTCTGAGTGTATATACTTATTCTTTAAATAATTCCCAAATCTCCAAATCATGTATTATCTCCAATTTCTACAAGTTTTCTGAAAAATAGATGCTTACTTTTTGCATTTTAGACAATTATAGCACAAATATAATGCCCTGATATTAACTTGACAAGCAGAGCAAATTCTCAAACGATTAAATGAAAACTTTGTTTTTGTTATTATATCACTCCCAGGTAAATGTTTCTTTCACTTTTTTCCTACCTTCTCCCTGTCACTCTCATAAGTAAAAGACAGAATAATTATATATTCTAGTAATATTTTCACTAAAATATATTAAGAAACATGGAAGCAAAAAGACATGTAAATTTCAAATCATAATTATATATTTTCCTCTTTCACACCATCTCCATGGATATTGTATTACATTTATTAAGGACATGAATCTTAACACATTTAAACTGTGTAATGCAATGTTCAGTTTAATATATAAAAATATTCAGAAAACCTTGTCAATTAAAATGTTGAGAAATGGTATTTCCCTAAGGCTACTGAAAGCATGGATTTTAAATGGAGTGTGACAACAACCCAAATACATGGTACTAAAAGCTCTCAATAAGAATTCATCATTTAAAGATTAATATGTGGTTAGAGGAATTGTGTTATTTAAATTGGGGCTATTTAATTAGAAACAAAGGTGTAGACAGCAAGCTCAA
>NW_011889247.1:902812-905769 GCF_000151845.1 Pteropus vampyrus
ATACTTTTTTAAATACAAAACATTATTTTGCTTTTCTAGTTTTAAAACTATCTCCTATTCTTCCAAATTTCAAAGAATTAGAAATAGCAACAGTGACATGAAAATCTGTGAAATCTTCAAAAGCTTTGTAATTCACTAGGTTATGCTGAAATAGTAAGGGGATTCAAAAAGAAGTAAGTGATTCTGGTGAATTTATGAGGCCAGAAATGACTTTTAATTTATTTTATACACCATTTCTCTCACTTGTTTTAGATTCCTGGATTGTCCTCTTTACGAAATGGACCTTGCTATTTTCATGTTTTATAAAATATTTAGATATAATAAAGAGAAAATCTAAAAGGAAATAAAGCACAAGCTACATCTTACTAAGACTATTAAAAACCTCAACACCAACATCTTGCACTAATACATACAGACCCAGGCTACAGTGATGTGATGTGGGGAAGATCTGTATGTGAGAAATAACAGTTTATTTTTAGATATAAACAATTCATTTGTATTGCAAATGGCATTAGTGGATAACTTTGTATTTATTTTACTTTACTTACAATATAATGACACTTTCTATTGAAGTCTGAGTGTATATACTTATTCTTTAAATAATTCCCAAATCTCCAAATCATGTATTATCTCCAATTTCTACAAGTTTTCTGAAAAATAGATGCTTACTTTTTGCATTTTAGACAATTATAGCACAAATATAATGCCCTGATATTAACTTGACAAGCAGAGCAAATTCTCAAACGATTAAATGAAAACTTTGTTTTTGTTATTATATCACTCCCAGGTAAATGTTTCTTTCACTTTTTTCCTACCTTCTCCCTGTCACTCTCATAAGTAAAAGACAGAATAATTATATATTCTAGTAATATTTTCACTAAAATATATTAAGAAACATGGAAGCAAAAAGACATGTAAATTTCAAATCATAATTATATATTTTCCTCTTTCACACCATCTCCATGGATATTGTATTACATTTATTAAGGACATGAATCTTAACACATTTAAACTGTGTAATGCAATGTTCAGTTTAATATATAAAAATATTCAGAAAACCTTGTCAATTAAAATGTTGAGAAATGGTATTTCCCTAAGGCTACTGAAAGCATGGATTTTAAATGGAGTGTGACAACAACCCAAATACATGGTACTAAAAGCTCTCAATAAGAATTCATCATTTAAAGATTAATATGTGGTTAGAGGAATTGTGTTATTTAAATTGGGGCTATTTAATTAGAAACAAAGGTGTAGACAGCAAGCTCAAAGTTTAATTTCCCAGAGCTGTATTTGTGTTCTTCCTCCAATGCTATTGCCAGATATAATTGCATAAGTTTTAATATTAACTTTTAGAGATTTTTATTGGCTAATAAAATTTTTCTGGAAATTTCAATAAATCTCTACTGAATGTTTCATATTCAGAGTAAAGTTGAATTTGGTAGCAGATGATGTGAGAGTGTGATCTGAGATTGGAACAATACTATTATGAGTTATATATGTAGTGAAAAGTGGGAGTGAGTACTATATGTCTATTTTATGTAATTCACAGATTTCCAAGGTCAGGTTTAGCAAATTGGTATGTGGAAATACGAATTAAATTCTATGTTGGGGCAGTAAAGAATGAGAGAGAGAAGCAGAGAGAGATAGAGAAAGGGAGAGGGGAAAGACTGAAAAAGAGAGAATAGTGAATGTTGGTAAAGGCATTAAATATAGTCTAATGCTCTAATCCTTAGGAACCTAAGCAAAAAGTTTGAACATAAAAGTCACTATTAACAGAACCTACATCATTTAAAAGTGGAATAAATCCACAATAATCTACTATTTTCATCATTTAAAATGAACACTAATTTATTTATAGTTTATTTATGGTTTGCACAGCCCACAAATTGAATGGACTTAAATCTACCAGAAGTGTTAATCTCTAAATAATTCTAAAGGAGAAAATTTAAAATATATATGCACTAGCATGTTACAGCCAGTTCATTCTCAGAATCATATTTATATAATCAAAACTTATTTCAGAATTGTAGCTAATATGAGAAGTTTAAACGTGATTTAAATTTCTGACTTGATTTCTTTTATTTTAGAGCCCTTGAATCATTGTAAAATCTTTGAGTAATATTTGGTTTTCCATAAAAATCAGCAATTTTAACCTTATTGAGAATATAATACTAACAATCTTTGTTAAGCAATGATAATAAAATTAAAATAACATAGTTATTAATTATGTAGATTATACAACCAGAAAAAATATTGTATTTGTCTATTAAAATTTGACTCAACAAATTATCAGCAAATCAAATCACAAAATGTAAAACGGTAATTATATAAAGTGATTTAGATTTATCCCAAATATGGAATTCTAGTTCAACATTTAAAGATTAATGTAACATCATATCAACAGACTAAAAAAGAAATGTCATATGATCATATCATAGATGTAGAAAAAAGAAAAATAGAAAATCCAAATCCTATTCATGAGAAAAACTTTCGGTAAACTAGGAATTCAGAGAAATTTTTTGAACTTTATAGAGACTATTTACAAAAAACTAAAAGCTAACATTTTACTCGATGGTGAGAAACTCAAAGTTTTCCCAGTAAGATCAGGTAGAGGCAAGGATGACCTCTCTCACTACTCCTATTCAACAACATACTGGAATTCCTTGCTAATGCAGTTGAGGCCAAAAAAAAAAAAACAAAAAAAACCCCACGGAAAACAGGTATATAGACTGGGGAGGTAAAAAGAAAACTGTCTTTGTTTACAGATGACATGATTGTCCATGCGGAAAATCCAAAATAATTTACTGCCCCCACTCCCCCCCGCCAAAAACAAGATAAAACAAAAACCTGGAACCAGTAAATGATTTGCAAGGATATAGAATGCAGAGTTAATATACAGGTCTATATTTTCCTATATACCAGCATTATAAAAGTGGAATTTGAAATTAAAAACAATA
>NW_011889247.1:905819-914018 GCF_000151845.1 Pteropus vampyrus
AATGCAGTTGAGGCCAAAAAAAAAAAACAAAAAAAAACAAAAAAAAAACCCACGGAAAACAGGTATATAGACTGGGGAGGTAAAAAGAAAACTGTCTTTGTTTACAGATGACATGATTGTCCATGCAGAAAATCCAAAATAATTTACCGCCCCCACTCCCCCCCGCCAAAAACAAGATAAAACAAAAACCTGGAACCAGTAAACGATTTGCAAGGATATAGAATGCAGAGTTAATATACAGGTCTATATTTTCCTATATACCAGCATTATAAAAGTGGAATTTGAAATTAAAAACAATACCACCTACATTAGAATTTAAAAAAAAAAAATTGAAATACTTAGGTTTAAATCTAACAAAAGCTACACAAGATTTATATAAGGAAAGCTACAAAACTTTGATGAACTTAAAACAAAGAATCAAATGAACATTTATGGATAGGAAGACTCAATATTGTCAAATGTCACTTTTTTCCCATTTTTCCATTAATTCAACATAATCCCAGTCAAAATTCCAGAAAATTATTTTATGAATATTGACGAACTGATTCTAAACTTTACGTGGCAAGGCAAAAGTCCCAGCATAGCCAATACGATATTGAAGAATAAAGTTGGAGGACTGACACTACATGATTTCAAGGCTTACTATGAAGGTACTACAGTAATCAAGACAGTGTCATACTGGTGAAAGAACAGACAAACAGATCAATGGAATGGAACTGAAATCCCAAATATAGGCTTACCTAAAAAAAGTCAACTGATTTTTGACAAAGAAGGTGGTAAAATGGAATAAAACGATATTTTCAACAAATGGTTCTAGAACAACTGGACATCCACGTGCAAAAAAACCCCAAGAAACCAAAAAACAAATACAAAACTATACATAGACTTTATTCAATAATATAGGAGACACTCATAGATGACCATAAGTGTGATACCTTTTTACATACAACACTGAAGACACAGTCTATGAAAGAATAAGCTGGATTTAAGAAAATTTCTTTTCTACAAAATCTAATATTAATATGAGAACACAAGCCATAGAGAAAATATTTGCAAAAGACATTTGATGAACTAAATTATACAAAGATCCTTTAAACTCAATAATCCAAAAAAAAATAGGTCAAAGACCTTAGACACCCTCATCAAAGTATATAGATGGCAAATATGCATATGAAAACATGCTCCGCATCAAATATCAGGTTATACAAATTAAAACAAGATACAACTACACAACTATTAGAATAGCTAAAACCCAAGAACACTGACAGTACTGAATGCTCATAAGCATGTAATACAACAGAACTCCTACTCATTGCTTGTAGAAATGCAAAATGATGCAGCCACTCTGTAAGACAGTTTGGTAGTTTATTACAAAGCTAAACATACTTTTATCATATGATTCATCTATCGCTTCTTGACATTATCCAAAGAAGCTGAAAACTCATGTCCACACAAAAACCTGCACATGGATGTTTATAGCAACTTTATAATTGCTCAAATTGTGAAGTGACCACAGTTTTTTTTTTAGATTAATTGGTAAATAAACTATAGTACATCCAGAAAATGGACTGTTATTCAGTACTACAAAGAGGTGAGTTATCAAGCCATGCAAAGACATGAGGACTCTAAAAGCATATTGGTAAGTGAAAGAAACCAATCTGAAAAGGTTACATATTATTGATTTCAACTATATGACATTCTGGAAAAGGTAAAACTATGAAGACAATAAAAAAGTTGGTAGCTGCCAAGAGTGAAGGCAGGGAGAGATGAATAAAGCACAGAGAATTTTTAGGGTAGTGAAAATACTCTGTATGATGATTATGGATATGTTTCGTTATACATGTGTCTAAATCTATACAATATACGACATCAAAAGTAAATCTTAAGGTACACTATGGACTTTGGGTGATTTTGATGTGTCAATACAGGTTCATACTTGGTAAGTGACGTTGATAATGGGGGAGGCTATGTATGTGTGCAAACAGAGATTATATAGAAAATCTCTGTACCTCACTATTTTTGTAAATCTAAAACTGCTCTACAAAAAAACAACCTTAAAAATAGTCGACAAATAAGTATATAAAATTCATGGTTACTTTTGTGTTCTTTTATAATAAAAACTTTTCTCATTTTGTTTTCTAAGTTTTTAGTATTTTTTTTAATATGAACAAAAGACTATTCAAATGTGATGGGAATTCCTTCTCATTGTGTCTATTTTCTTGTCATGATTCACAAGTTCTCAGACATACGGTTCCTTCTATTTTAAATCACATGCTATATTTTTTATCCTGTATCTCTATTTTACAATTATATATTTATTCTCTTCATGCTCATCATTCTTCTCCCCTCAGTGTCTTCAAGTATAGTTTCCTCTTTTTGCCTGAAACTTTACTAACTAAACATAGAATGCCTACTCATTCTTCAGATCTTGGGTTGAATATCACTTCTAATAAAGATCTCCCCTCACTCTAAAAAAATAGGTTAACACATTCTAACATTTTATATCTCTATTTAGATTCCTTTTACTTTCTTTTGCTTTTCCCAGCTATCTGCCTATAGATTTAATCAGGATATAGATTTTTGTCTTACTTCCAAGTACTCCCCCTGTGTTGAACAGTGCCCAGAACAGAATGGATACTAATAATATGGTTAAATAAGCTAATAAACAATTATGCATGCATTCATTTGCAGAATCCTTAAGTAAGCATTTTCACATATTAAACTCCCAAATACATTTACTTCTTGCCTAGAAGCACCAGAAGGTATACTTTGCTATGGATCTTAAAATGTTATAAAGATAATCATAGCCCTTATAACTATATGTCTTCCTACAAATACTCATTAGTATAAAAAAGTGTCTTTTAACGAAAAAAAAAAATAAAAACACAAACATGTTTTAAGATGACTAAATATCTTTTTAATGTATTTGTTTGCAGGAGCCAACATCGACATAATAGTTTTAAAATTATAGACATTCTTTATTTACTCTGCTCTTTTTATATTATATGTAATGTGATTTTTTAATGCAATCCACTTTTTTCTTATTTATTTCCTAATACTTAAGTTAATTTGAAAGCTATCAATATGTTTTAATGTCTATTTTAATGACATTACTGAGATTAAATAGATAAAATTTTCCTATGAATTTTTCTAAACAAAAGATGAAGACTTATAGAATGTAACTGAAAAGAGTAGCTAGTACAAAGTCATATAAATTAAGCTATGGAATATATTCTAGTTTTTTTTTTTAAATTTTATGGTATGTGCTTTAATACATTTTCTATACTCTTGAGTATATTTTTTCAATTTTTTGATATAAAATTGATATGTAACATTAGTTTCAGGCATACGAATAATTTGATATTTGATTATATTGCAAAATGATAACAGTAAGTCTAGTTAACATTCATCACTATACGATTACAAAAATATTTTTTCTCGCGATGAGAACTGTTAAGATCTATCTTAGCAACTTTCAAATGTGCAATACATGATAATTAACTATAGTCACCATGCTGTTCACTATATCCCAATGATGTATATATTTTATAACTGGAACTTAGTACCTTTTGACCCCATCAGCCATTTTGTTCACCCCTGCCTCTGATGAGCACCAATCTGTTCTCTGTATCTCTGAGTTTTGTTTTGTTTTTTCAAGATTCCACATTAAGTGAAATCACAACTGAAACTTGATCATTAATCTCCATTTGCTCTCTCAAATTAAAGGTTATTTGAAGTCTATACATATCCAATACTTGGGGCTTTTTTAACCAACAAAGAACTGCATGGACATCTCACACATGTACACAAAGACACAAATGGATAGTTTAGCTGAAAACCAAGAATCTATTAAAGACCAAACATGAAAGAAAAAAAAAAAAAATCACACATAAAATACTTTATAAGTGCCTAGAAGCGAAAAATTTTCAAGAATATAGTAAATTCAGAGATTTTAAATACCAATTTCCCAAATTCTACTTTTGGTTTTGCATAGGATTTTAAAAGACTTATCAAATTACATATTTGAGATAAAATATAATTACTGTCAATAATAAATTTAAAGTTTAAATACAATTGGATATTTTGACAACTGATTTTGATCTGTATGTGATTAAGATACTTTTACAAAATTTACTTTTCTGGGTGACATGTTCTGCTATAGCTAACTAACTTGATTGCTTATATATATGCTTACCTGTATCCCTTTGGAGTAATTTCCAATTCCAATCATGATAAGAGTGTCTGTTATTAGATGTACTTTATATATAAAATATATAAAGTAATTCATTTCAGATATTGGAAAAGGAAAATCGAGCTATGACCCTTGATAGAATAAAACTACATAAGGCAGACTCCATATTCACCTCCACTTCATCCCTGGGTGTGACTTGGAAACTACAACACAAGCAAATGGATCATAAGCATAGAATAGAAGAATAACTGCATATAGGAAATGGTCATTAGGATTCAAGGGTGCTACTGCTGAAATAGCTATAATTTTGAGGATTTATGGATTGTCAGAATTACCAATTGAGTGTTTATACACAAGACTCTAGTAAGTGTAAGTCACTGGGGAAAAGACAGATGAAGTTTCCTTACACATACAATACTGGGAAGAGAATGAAGCTTTGTCCAAACCAGAATGGAACTAATCCAGAGGAGACGAGAGACTGGCATGTTAAGAATAGACATGGAAGATATAAAACAGTTCAACTCTAATGTCGAGCAGTGTTTCTCAACTGAAAATGATTTTGTCCCCATTCTCCAGCAGTATTTGGCAATGTTTAAAGATTTTCTGGTTATTGCAACTTAGAAAATGCTCTTAGCATCTAGTGAATAGAAGTCGGGGATGCTGCCAAACAGCTTATAATGTATAGGAATATATCTCACAACAAAGAATTAACTGGTCCCAAATGTTAATAATACTGAAGTTAAGAAACTTGGTCTAGAGGAAAAACAACAAAATAAACCTAAATAGCCTGAGGGATGGGATTAACAGATTAGATACAGAAGAAAAGTTTAGTAAATGTACAAATTAACAAAAGAAAGTATCCAAAATTAAACATACAGAAAAAAAGTTAAAAAACCAAACAAAGAAAAAACAACATCAGGGAGCATTTGTACAACTTTGTAGAGCCTGTTATTGGCATTAATGGTGTAACTGAAGATTAAAAGGGAATAGAAAAATATTTGAAAAAATAAGTGAACATTTTCCAAATATGATGAAAACTATAACTCATAAATTCAAGAATATTAAGCACGAGAACAAAGAAAACCAAACTCACACCATAAACAATTTGCTTAAATAATGAAAAATAGTAAAAACAGCAAGAGAAAGAGGATGAATCATGCATATACACATATAAAAAAAGGTTTTAACAGATTTATCATCAGAATGATGTAAAGACAGTAGAGCAAAATCTTTAGAGACCTGAAAGAAGAAAAAGCCAGTCTATGATTCAGCAAAAATAGCTTCCAAAAATGAAAATGATGGACAAGGTGGAATAAACTCTCTTCCTGATGTTCCCCACCTAGTACACCTACAAGCCCTGGAAATAATACAAAAATCAACCAAGGAGGACTCCGGAAGGTGGAAGAAGGAGCAATTCTTTATGGATCCCGGGCTAGAGAAACTACACGAAAGCATAGTTTTACAGCTCCTACCCAATAGCAGAAGGCAACCCAGGTAAGCTTCTCCAGGAAATGCACACATTGAACAAAAGAAGGTGAACCAGGTAGGTTTATTCCTCTCAGGATCAAACAGAAGTGCCAGCAACAACACCAGGGGACTCCAGAGGTATTGGCAAGGGGAGAATGGGTCAGTCAGAAGTTCCATTAACTATAAGTGGTCAAATAAAATGCTTTGTTTCCCCTCTGGGCCTGAGAATTCCTTTTTCACCCTAAGAAAGCAGGCAATGGGCAGACACTGGCAGAGAATCACAGCAGAACAAGTGTCCAATAGAATTTATGCAATTGGAACACGAGTATATAGAATAAAATAGAGCCTCTAGGACTTGTAGGACAATAAAAAATATCAACATTTATGTCATCAGGGCCCCATAAGAAGAGGAAATATAAAGTGCCTGAAATAATGGCTGAACTTCCCAAATTTGGTGAAATAAGAATCTGAGAAAAACACCAATAAGATAAATCTAAATAAATCCATAGTAAGCAAAATTAAACTACTGAAAACTTAAGAAAACTAATCTTGAAAGAATCCAGAGAGAAATATTACCTATAGAACTCAAATTACAACGAATTTCTCATCTGAAGCCATGGAAGAGGTAGCACAATATTTTTAATCGCTGAAAGCAAAGAACTGATAACTACTAATTCTGAGTTTTTAAAGGCCATGCTTCAGGAATGAAAGTGTTTAAATAAACGAAGACCACCCAAATGAGAAAAGCAAAGGCTATTTGTTCAGAGTTTGCATTAGCAAGGGAGTCAGACACCATCACTTATATTTGGCAGAGACTCCAAGGCAAACAGAAGAAACAGAAAACTGCATAATAGAAAAAAGAGAAGCTTTCAGGTTTGCCCTAATTGGAAGCTGTTCAATTGGGGAAGCTGAAAGCGACCTAACTAGGAGCAGGCATTCTCAGGAACGTATTTGGCTTTCACCACTTGGCCCTGCGTTGGAAGCAGGGACAAAAAAATAAGCTGTCAGTTATTGATCAAGTCCTGACTGTTCATGGCTGACAGCTAGAAGTTGTGGTTTGGCTTTCTGGACTGGTTGCTGCAGACTCTGGTTTGCATCCCATACTAGTTTCTGCAGTTTGTAGGGTAGAGTTCTATTTTAAAATACGGTGTGGCTATTGTCTGTTTGGATATTTACCCTTTCAAAGAAGAAATAAAGACATTATCAGATGAAGGAACTCTAAAAGAATTTGTCTTCAGCAGACCAACTGTTAAAGAATATCTAAAGGAAGTTCTTCAAACAAATCAAATGATAAACTCTTGGAGGATCAGGAAGACAAAGAACAACAAGAAGAGAATATATGTGAGTAAATATAACAGACTATACTTTCATTAGGTTTCTAAATAATATTGAAAAAATAAAAATAATAATTATCTATTAAAAGTGGCAAAGCTAAAGGGACCAAAATAGAAATGGTTTTACACTACATTGGAAGTGGTGAAATGATAGCAATAGACTGTCATAAGTTATGTGTCTGTGTGTGTATAGTATATATAACGTATATATAATATGCGTGTGTGTGTGTGTATGTGTGTGTGTGTATCCATCTACTAGGAAAACTATACAGATCAATATAATTTTAAAAAATATTACAATTCAATCATCATGGAATCCTAAAAAAATGCTCATGTAATTCAGAAGAAAGCAAGAAACAAAACAGAGGTTTGGTAACACAGGAAATATATAGAAAGTGAATAATAAAATAATGGAGATCATGAGCAAAATGCATAAATCAACATTTTAACGAAGAGTATATAGACGTGGCAAATAAGCACATGAAAAGATATTTAACATCATTAGCCATTAGAGATTTGCAAACTAAGTACGATGAAATATCAGTATATACCTATCGGCATGGCTAAAATGAAAAATAATGACAATACCAAATGCTGGCGAGGATCTGGAGAAACTGGATCACTCATTTACTGCTGCTGATAATGTAAAATGGCACAGATGCTCTGGAAAACATTTTGACAGTTTCTTCTAAAACTAAAGACATAATTAATATACAGCCCAGCAATTGCGGTCTTGAGCATATAGCCCAGAGAAATGAAAACATATTTGTACAAAAATGTGTGCACAAATGTTCTTAGAAGCTTTATTCATAATAGCCACAAACTATAAACACTAAATATTATTAAATAAGTGAATGGCTAAATAAAATATAGTGCTTAGCAACAAAAAGGAAAAACCTATTAATATACTCAAGAATTTGGATAACTCTCAAAGGAATTATGTTGAGTAAAAAAAAACTCAAAACATTACAAACTAAGATTTCATTTATATAACTTTCTTGAAATGAGAAAATTATAGAAATTGAAAACAGATTAGTGAAAGTCAGGATTTATAAAGGATTGGGGATGGGAGAGAGGTGGGAAACTCGAGGACTGACATTATCAAGTTGGTGGAATAGGAGCCCCTATCCTCAATGTCCACACAAGGCCAACAATTGGACAATAAATTATGAACAAGAACAGAGTTAAGAAACCTCTGCAACTCAG
>NW_011889247.1:915118-920462 GCF_000151845.1 Pteropus vampyrus
AAAATGTATTTGAGTTTATAGAATATGTTTATCACCAATAAAAAATATATATTTTTGAAGCATCTCTATAATGTTTTTGGTTGTTGGCTTCAGTGTTTTCCTTGTGATCACCAATTTAGGACAACTAATATTGTTACATTGAGAGACTAAGCATTTTACTAGAGATTAGGGAAAAAGTTCAAAAACTCCTTCTAATTTTCAGCAATTCTTTCATTTATTTAAAGCCCCATAAGGGGAAGGATTATGAGATCAGAAAAGTACAGATTTTATCCATTTTTACAAATTACAAAAAACAGTTTGCTGCTGTTACTGGCTGTATTGGCTACAGCCACAAAAGAATTTTTGAGGTAGGTAGAAAATATAGTACCAAGATTGTGGATTATCATTTTTGTGACGATGCTTTTATTCAGGTGAGGTAATGGTATGCATAAATATTAATAATTCTATTAAATAATTTCCTGAGCACTTAAAGTTCAATTATACAAATATTTATTAAACATTGACTTTGTCATCTACCATCCTTGGTATTGTTATATAACTTTATGTAAGATAGGTTCCCAGCCCTCAAGGAGCCCAAATCTTAGTCTATTTGCATCCTCCCTGCCTTTTTAAATGTATTTCCATTTAAGGCTCTATTAAATTTAAACAATTTTTATTAAACTGTTAGGATACTCAGAAGTCTCACCCCCACTCTCCCCCCCAAAATAAAAGAGAACTGGCTGGTACAATTAATTGTGAAAAGAATTATAGTTAGCGGTATTAACATTTATGGAGGTCTCATAAGAATTAAATTGTAATCAAAGATATACTATTTATTGAAACATTTATTTATCTGTCAAGATAAAAAAAAATACTAATATGAATTCACCAGAATTCAAATAGTTAAACATATTTAGTTTGGCCTAATTCTTACTTTTTATTTTTTTGCCCTAGAAACGTACAACTCTCAATCAGCAATAGTAAGAGAAAATAAACAAATTAAAAATAACTATTATGATTCGCATAAAAAAATCCTTTTTAACTTGAAGTTAACACCAAAACTCAGATTTCATTTAAATAAACAGTGTAATTTCATATCATTTTTAGATCTACTTTTAGCCTCAGCCTCAGCAGTAGAAAAAGCATCTATTCCTTTGCAAAAATCAATAGGACAAGAGATTCAGTCTTATTGCTTTTTTTTAAAAAAAAAAATTTTTCCTATGATTAAAACTTAGCAAACATTTTATCAGCAGTCATCAAAATAATTTAAGTAGATAGAAGTGAATAATGTCTTTCTTCTGATTTATATTGTTTTAGAAAAATCTTATATGTAAATTCAAAATGGCTCAATAATTTCTAGATTGCTTTTCTTTGTGAGTCATATGGCTTTCTACATTTATTTTGAACAGAAATCTATATTTATACCCTATATAATCTCCCATGAGCAATACATAACAGATAAACAAGTACAACACCAACAACGCAGGAAAAAAAAAAAAACACATTCGATGTTTAGTTGCTATGAGGTCACAACTCTGCAATGTTTTAGTTCATTGACAGCTAACCGAGTCCAAATATGTGGAAAACAGATTATATAAGCATTAATTGTAGACAAAATTTTCTCCAAATACGTATCATCAATTCGACCTTTAATCTATGTATTAAAGAATTTTATGGACTACATTAACAAATATCCTGTTGGGTGTTCAAGGAATGTGCAGATTTATATAAGGTGGGAAATTAAAAGTTATGTACAATCTCCTTATTCTGATATCTTGATATTGTATGAAAATTCTCAACAGATAAAATGTTTTTGGATTTCCAATGGCAATAATATATATCAATGCTTTTTCAAAAGAAAATATAATTACCTCCAGAATGTTTTCCTTTTCCTGCTTATCTGAGATACTATAAACTATTTACCATATCAAAATTATATACCATTAGAATTATCAAACATGAAATACAGTAAATATTTTCTAAATGTATCAAATAGAGAATTATAAATCAAATATAATTAAAAATTTCATTAAAAAATTTAAACTTTACTTATTTAGGAAAATATAGACTAGTGTTATTGATCTATGCCCATGTTTTAGTGCATTTAATTTTTAAGTCCTGAAAATGTTCACTAGAAACAATATAGTTGTTCTCCACATCTGGCCTTACAATTTTATATGGTAGGTAAGATAAACAAAAGTGTGTTTGGTTTTTCATTGTGGGTTTAGGAAACTAAGATGGTGAGACATTTTTATGTAAATCTCACCATACAACTAAGCAAGCTCTCAAAATCATAGTTAATATGCCAATGCATAAAATGTTATAAAATTGCATAGAACTAAATGTGTTCACGCACACAAATGAGTGCAGGTGATACTGATTAAATCTAAATAAGGTGAGTGGACTGTATCAACATCAGTTTCCAATTTTAGTATGTGCTGCCAAAGCAAACACTCAACATCAGTTTCCTAATCTTGATTCTGTTCTAGTTAGGCAAGTTCCTAACATTAAGAAAAATTGGGTGAATGGTATGTATCAGAATATTGGGAGAAAGATAGATCAGAAATCAGATCTATTATTCGATACAAATGCATTCAAATCTATAATTATCTCAAATAAAAAATCATGTTATATCAGATAATATATATTTAAATTATATATGCAAGATACTATATATATGACATATAGATATTAGATAATAGATGTTTCAAAAAAGAAAAAAATACCTTTACATTAGAAACAAATCTTTATCCCATTTTTCGGGTAAACTTATCCCTTCCTTAATTCTAAAACTAACTACATTAAGTTATGAAATAAGAACGCATTTACATGCTTCAAACTGGAATTCTTCACTTGTGATTTTATTGAAATCTATCTGAAGTAGCACCAACAATCATTCTGGTTCATTATGAACTCCCTAAGACCTGAATTCATTTGTTCTAAAGATACTGGAAGAAGATTCAAAATGAGTTTGTCAGTCTTGAATTTATATATAACTTTAAGGATGACTATTGCAAGCAACAATAGATTCCATTTCATTTTAATATTATTCTCTATTTCTTTCTCATCTAGTCAGAGAAAGATCTTCTGGACTAACTCTGCTCTCAAATCACTGAAATACACTACGCTAATTCTCTATGAATATGATCTCTCCACCTTTTAAATTTATTGGTTTTTGTTTCTAAAGTTCTGTGAGTCTCAAATTATTAAGTGCCTACACACATAATTCAAGAGTTGAACAATAATAGCACCAAGGAAATGGAGATCCAGTATTAAAAAGAAAAATCTCTGAATGCTAGTAAAGTAATTTTAAACTTCTCTTTTGGAATCCCTAAACCCCTTCTTGCTCTCCTTTGCAAATTTATCTTTGATTTGTTGGTTTCCCTTATTCCTAATCTAAAGCCCTTTCTTCCTAGAAGCATACTTCTTCCCTAGTTTTATCAAGGTCATGGCTTCACTGATCACATGTACACAGATAAATTACTTACATTGATCTCCAGCACAGAGTCCCCTCCGGATGTTCCAAATTCATAGAGCAGCCATCTCACCTGACGACTTAGTTGCTATAACGGGCACTGATGTCTTGCCAGTTTCCCCTTCGGGGATGAGAGACTTATTTATCTAACTCCCAGGAAGCTTCTAGCAAATAACTCTCAGTTGTCAGTCCTTTTAAGAATTGACTCAGCTGAAAAGAGTCATCACTCCCAAGATCACGCCATCTAGCCAGGGTAGCTCACGTGAAATCATTTGTTATATGGTGGATAGGGCCAGGTACTCTCACCTTATACAGGCATACCTCATATGACTTTTTACAAATCGAAGCAAGGCCCTCAACTAACAAAAAGATGACTCACTTTGTTGCAGTGGTCTGGAACCAAAAACTGCAATATCTTTGAGGTATGCCTGTATAAGATTAACCGAAAGCCTATCCCAGCATCAAAGGAGTTGGCAAAGTTCTTCTGCTGAGACTATATCAAGGCCAACTCCTTTGCTTAATTCTGCATCTTTACTTTCTGCAGGTGATGCCTGATCTTTGCTTTCCATGGAGCACAATTTATAGCAATTGGTACCAGGTGTGGTCCAATAAAATATCCTAAATTATATTCCGAGCTGGATCCCACATCACCCAGCTGGCAGTTAAGATACTTTCAATGCCAGTAGGGCACGCTCAGAACAACTCTGGCACAAGATGGCAGGGCAAATGCTAAAACATTATCTAGTGATGAACTTGGATATTCTGATGAAGGAGAAGCCAGTATCTATTGTGATGTATCGAGTGTTTGAGAAATATCAGGGAAATAATACTTGAGAGACAAGAATTTGGTGGATGATACTAAGTTTGACTTATAGCTGAGGGTTTGGAAAAAGATAATTAAAGAGTGAGAGTGATTAATCAGCATTTGAAAGCTAAATGTCAAAGCCAGAAGGCTTCCTCTATAGTAAATAAAGAGGCTGACCTAAAGGCAAGGAAGGCTGAAAATGAAGTTTAGGGCTTGATCATAACCAAAAATCCTGAGCTATTCAAAGAAAGTTGAACTTCCAACTAATCTTTGGATGTTATGCCAACTCTAAGTGAGGTAAAATGACAGAATTGCCATGGCATACTTTTGAAGTGAAATAAAGGCCTGCCTACAGAAAAACTCAAGGTCCATCCCAGCTTCAAGTGCTTTGTGTGTTCTGAAGCCTTCATTCTGAGCTTGCACTGCCACAGGCCAATTTTTCCCTCTCTAATCCCACTTCACTTAGTTCCAATGGTTAATATTCCAAAAGCATTCCAAATACTAATCACTATTTAATTGTTTGCTCCCTGGAACTAAAGTTGCATCTGTGTCTCAGGTGTCTCAAATATGTCTAAATATAAACTCATGGTACTTAAAACTAAGCATACTCTCAAATTCAGACCATGACTTTATCATTCACTCTATTAGAAACCTAGCACTCACCCTCAATGTTGCCCTCTTGTTCAAGCTCCCTATATAAACAATGACCAGATTCTATCAATTTTACCTTCTATCTGCATTTTAAATACACATAGCCTTCTCCATGTCCATTGTTTTAATTCAAATCACACAAAACAATTTCTCCCCCAGAGTTAAGAAACAATAATCTTTGAACTGGTCTCATCATATCTACCATTAATTTCTCCAAACTACTTGCCAGAGTAGTGTTTTAAAACAAAAATATATTAATATAATCTTAGAACCCTTAAATCACTTTACTTTTAAGACCAAAATCTTCAGCATAGCTTCAAGGCCTTGAACAATTTAGCTTGCTTGCTTGCGTGCTTGCTTGCGTGCTTGCTTGCGTGCTTGCTTGCGTGCTTGCTTGCGTGCTTGCTTGCGTGCTTGCTTGCGTGCTTGCTTGC
>NW_011889247.1:920647-943878 GCF_000151845.1 Pteropus vampyrus
CTTTGAACTGGTCTCATCATATCTACCATTAATTTCTCCAAACTACTTGCCAGAGTAGTGTTTTAAAACAAAAATATATTAATATAATCTTAGAACCCTTAAATCACTTTACTTTTAAGATCAAAATCTTCAGCATGGCTTCAAGGCCTTGAACAATTTAGCTTGCTTGCTTGCGTACTTGCTTGCGTGCTTGCTTGCGTGCTTGCTTGCTTGCATGCTTGCTTCCTTCCTTCCTTTCCTTCCTTCCTTTTTTTTTTTTCCCTACAAGTAAATATACTTATTCTCCTTGTCAATGCTTTGGCTCAGAAGCTTAGATCTCAAAGTATCAAGCTTCCTCCTTGCCCAGGGTCTTTGAACAAGCATATCTCTTTGTTTGGAGATTTCTTTCTCTTACCTTGTTCCTCCTCATGTTAATTGCCTTTTGTCTTTATTCTGGGAAGCCTTTACTTAGTCTCTGTTTATGCCTTCATGTTATTACATTTCTTTCTCTTGTAATGATCATTACACTTTATTTTTAATTACTTCTAATACCTAATATCCCAAACACTGTAAATTCTGGACTATGGTTCTCTGTTGTATTGCAGTGCTCTGCACATACCAAATGGTTATTTGTTCAAAAAAAATAAAATGACTTTTACCAGTTTCCTAAAACAAAACAAAGCAAAACTCACATAGTTAACAGCAATATCTGTTTAACATAAATTTAAAGACATATCTTGAAAAAGGAATTAATGTAACCACTATCTCAGAGATACATGCTGATGGAGAATATATTGGCAGTCTACTAGTGTCACAATTCCTTGGTGATAGGAGTAGTTGGTAGTAGAAGAAAAGAGTTAAGTAAATCAAGGCATACAGAATTTTTATGCAACCTTTCTTTCTGATACTGTTTTTTTTTTTTTTAACATTGTCTATATTCTCCTGTTAAATTCCAGTTGCTTACTTTACTTATAGACACTTGATACCATCCCAAAATGTGAGATCTATGTGATAGTAAGTATTTAGGAGTCAACTAATACCAAAATTATCATTAGTGTTTGAGTAGCATAGTAGAAAATGTCTAGGACTTTTAAGTCAGATTAGAATTATGCTCAGCTACTGGCTCTGCAATTTACTAGGTGTGTATTGTGTAATCTTGGTCAAACTTCTGAACTTCTCTGAGATTTAAGAGGATATTATGTAGTGATCCTCCAATCTAGCTTTAAATGTAATTTAGCTAATCCTTGGCTACATACGTTTTATTAGATTAGAAATAGTAAGGAACAATTTATGATTCCTTATCATCCTCAAACTCTCCCAACATTTTATAAGTACAAACCCAGTGTTTTAAATTATAAAATATAAATGGGCTGGGATTTTCTATTTTCATTTGATTCTAAAGCCTTATATTTCTGAATGATATGTATTAATTTCATAATACATCTCTAGTTGCCTAATACTTTTCATTTAAGAAACTCAAAATTTGTATGGAGAAAAAGGTCTCTTCTTAATTTTAGGCTGTTGGACGTGGCCTGCTAGATGGAGAGAACAATGTAGCTGAATTATAATTCTGGTTTTCCAGCAAAGTTCCTCTCTCTCATGTTTATAAAATCTCTAATGAGAATTATTTGCAATGTTTTGTTTTACTGTATTCTACTATGTTAATTCTAATCCCTAGCAACTTTGTTTTATCATAGTGCAAAGTTACAGTCATGATAGTGAAGAATAAATACATTTTAAAATAATTAGCATGACAGATTTTGCTTATGAAAGAAGATAGCTGTTTTCCCTTTTTGCCTTAGAGACAACCACACCCCCAAACTTTCAGAAGTTAAAGCATTAAAAATATTCCTTTCATCTCATCTTTCACATAGAATGAAAAATTTGTCCAGCTACTCCTCACTCTGTTTCCAATTTCTGAATTTCTAAGAATTGGAACAATATCTTGAGTGTAAATTGAAATAAAATTGAAAAAGAAACAAGTGCTTCCTCTTCCTATACAGAAGCTCTAAATTTTATATATAATATAATCTTGTGTGATTTGCCCTAAACCTAAAGTCAATATTCAAAACTCAAGATTTATTTAGATATCCTACTGAATAGTTATGATGATTAGCTAACAAATAAATAACAAAATGTATTGATATTAGCTATTGCCTTGTCTGAACACATTATGAGAAAATACTACCTTGGCATCAATAACATTATCTGTTTGATCTGAGATTATAGTGATTAAATTATTTAATGCTATTAGCTAATAAAAGCAGAATTTCATATATTCTGTTTTTATTTTACATAACTTCTCCAACATGAGCTATTTACAAATATTCCAAAATTTCTTGCATTTCTATACTCTGTAATATGTTGGGACATATATTTGTATAATATAATCTAATATTACTTTTTATTAAATATAGGTCTGCTAAAAGTTATACAGTGCCTCACTCTAGTTGTTCCCACTTATTATGAAAATGATCTAAACATATGTTGGAATAATTAAAATTTCCTATTGGCTATAGTCTAACATTATAATTTAAGGGTCAACTAATACCAAAATTGTCATTAGTGTTTGAGTGGTATTATAGTATGCCATATCACAAACAGAATTAGTCAAATAGATCATGACATATTTAATGGTATTTGAAATGTACTTGGAGAGAATTTAATAACATATATCATCTTACCTAAGTGCAGTCCCACTTTTAAAAAGAAGTACTACAAAAGTTTTATGTCAACATCAAAGGGAAAACAGCACCAGAATAGTGAAATATTCAATAAAATCCAAAGGTTAATTTAAAAAGAAAGATAAAATGAAAGTACCCTTTATTGTTTAACTGTGGTAACACTACTAATGTAGAAGAAGCTGTTAAATACAAAGTTAAGCATAGCCTAGATTGATATTTGTCAGAAAACGAATAATGTACAAAATGAGAAAGTTTAAAGCTACTTGATCTTTTTAATATGATCTCCCATATGTAAGAGTTATACCTAATATTTGAGGGGAAAATTAAGATTTTGGATTATATTCAGGATTTAGAATCAGATAAACTTGAGATTGAATGCTGGCTGTGCTATATCACTTAATTCTCATTAATTCAACAAATACTTCCCAAGCACCACTATATGTTGCAAACTTGCAACTGATGTCAGTGAAATAATTGTAAGCAAATCCTAGTAGCTTTCTTGTTATTTATGCTCTCCAAATGTATTTTCCTCATAAATACATTAGTTCTATAATTAAAAGAAAATATTATAATACTTTAGTATAAAAATAATAAAAAAAAATAGCTGTAGCTTTCTTATGTGACTACTCTATTAACATAAACAAAATTTTGCAAGTAAGGATGATGTTACAGAAAAGGATTTTATATATCCTGGACATCAAACACTTACATAGAGTCAAAGTTAGATTATAAGTAAACTGTTAACAGTTTCAGCTAATATTTTGTTATAAATGAGCAGTTAAAAGTGAATAGTTAAAAAAAAAAAACTAACTTATTCCTCAAGTCTCACAGTGATTTGACTGATAGCAGGAAAAATAATACTTGATATAATAAAATATATATATAATGAATGTATTCATGTATACTTGAATATATGTGTATATATGTATATGGACATAGATAAATAACACTTTTCCTCCTGAGCGTTCCTTCCTCAACACTTACTGCATGGAGAACAAAGGCAGAAAGAAACCACATGACTTGCAGACAGGTTTTCCCAGTCAGAGAATTGAAACATATCTGAGCTATGCAAGCTGAGTGCCTTGTCTCAACTTCAACAATTATGTATCAGTACTTTTGTTCAGAAAAGCAAGCCATGAGCTGAGAGGGCCAGACTGGAAGTATTCTTCTACTACAATTCTTCCAATAGTTTTTTAGTAGAATACTATACTGTACTTCCAATAGTCCATTCTGGAAAAGGTATAATTTCCTTCTTCTCTGTGAAAATGGGGAGAGGAGGATATAAGCTTCCAATACAATGTTTGCATAACAATTGGCCTTTATATTTTTCTCTGTACATGTACTTATATCTCTACCTAGCTTTAAGACAATTGTGTTAATATTTGCATTCTTCTTTCATCTATGATGTTAGCCCTCCTTAAAAGACTGTTATTTTGAATTCACACGATTTACGAATTACAAATAGGCACTGCACTAAGAATTCAACTACCCTGGAGTCTAGTGGGAAACACAAGAGAATAAATCCAACTCAAATGAAGCTGCGACCTGTGTAGTTCAGTTGCAGAGTGGTTTTGCTTTCATATAAGCACAACATTAACATGAATTCTGATACTTACTTCCCTTCCTACTGTTGAAGAAACTTCCAAGAACATGGGAAACAACAATCTCTTTTTCTAATGACCTACTTTCTTCAGGATCTCTCTTTTCTCATGCAACATGTTCATCACTACTGTTATTCTACCACATCCTCCTTACTCTTCCAAATTTGATACTTTCATCATGTGCAATGTCTTCCTTCTATCATCTACTAGTACTTGAGCAATGAGATTATTTTCCTTTCTTTCTGATATTTTTAGGAGAATCTGCCTAATTTGCATTTTTCCTGCCAAATATATCTCTGATTTTATTGAAAAAAGCTTTAAACCCATTTTTGGTTGGTGAAATTATCTCAAAGGGGAGTAAAGGGAAGTAAGTAAAGAGATAAATCTAGAATCTTCTTTAGTGGGCAAGAAGAAGAGAGCTTGGGTATACTTATAAAGTGATCATTTTTGTCTCATCACTCAGGCAATTGTGTGATGTGGTTTCAACATCAGTGGTATAAGAGTGCATAGGAAAAGAACATAATACATACTTGTTTGGATATTTTGTTGTCAGCAAAAGGACTGACTGATTAACTGGATCAGGGTCTACCGCTGAGTTAGAACCAAAGGAGGATAAACAGCAAAAATGTTTGGCTAGAACTTCAGAGTTATTATGTAATGAATATAATATAAATGAGAATCTAGTATCACAATCCCCACCATTTAAAAAAAAATTAACTTTTCTTCAATTGCTAACCAAAATCCCACTTGGGTATCTACTTGACCGAGTCTAAGAAACATTCTTATTCTTCAACACTCACAGAAGATGTAGGGAAGAGATCCCTGCCCTGCCTCCCTTTCTTCAGTTTTCAAAGTTGGATATTCAGGTAATAATGGAGCATTCCTAAAAAACAAGAAGGAAATTTGGACCCAAGCAATGAAAAAATTAACAAATGACTATTATATTACCAATATATCAATATGCTGCATTAGAAATATATCTTCTCAGTAATATCTGTATTCAGGTAGTCAAGGCACTTGGGAATAGTTGTAAATCTCTATCACCGTCTATGAAGGCTACAGTTAGTCTTTAATACACAAGAGTTCTCTTAGATACACACATATTTTAATTTTTTAATTAAAATCATAGGCTTCAAGACCATATTGGGTAGCAAACAGTCCAATTAAAAAATGGGCAAAGGACCTGAATAGACACTTCTCCCAAGAAGACATACAAATGACCAACAGACATATGAAAAGATGCTCAACTTCACCAGCTATTAGGGAAATGCAAATCAAATTCACAATGAGATACCACCTCACACCTATTAGAATGGCTATCATCAACAGGACAAGTAATAATAAGTGTTGGAGAGGTTGCAGGAAAAAAGGAATCCTCATACACTGCTGGTGGGAATGTAAATGTAAATTGGTACAGCCACTATGAAAAACAGTATGGAGGTTCCTCAAAAAATTAAGAATAGAATTACCGTATGATCAGCAATCCCTCTTCTGGTTACCTACCCAAAAGATTTGAAAACATTTATTCATAAAGATACATGCACCCTGATGTTCATTGCAATATTATTCTTGGTGGCCAAGACATGGAAATAGTTGAAGTGTCTTTCAATAGATGACTGGATAAAGAAGATGTGGTATAAATATACAATAAAATATTACTCAGCCGTCAGGAAAGATGAAATACTGCCATTTACAACAACACAGATGGATCTTGAGATTATCATACTAAGCGAAACAAGCCAGGTAGAAAAAGTTGAGAATCATATGGTCTACAAAACTAAAAGCAACAAATGATTTAGAAAAACAAACAGACTCATGGACACGAACAACGATTTATTGGTTAACAGAGGAAAAAGTTGGAAGCGGGGGGTAGATGAGGGTAAAGCAGGTTAAACATATGGTGACAGAAGGAAATTTAACTTTGGGTAATAAACGCACAGTGCAATATACATATGACATATTGAATTGTATACTTGAAACCTTATATAATTTTATTAACCAATGTCACTCAATATATTTAATAAAAAATATATTGGGTGGGTTGAGAGAAATGGAGAAAATAATAAAACTATTTTTTTTTAATGGTGTGATATGTTTTAAAATTTACAAAGCCCGGCTAAGCATGATGGTTTTGTGAAACTAATCACAACTAGGTAATACTTCATACGTATCTTACTTTGCAGAGGGGTTTGAAATAACCACACCTTTTTCTCTGTAATTTGACTTTTTATGTTCTGATCTATTGCTCAATATTCCATTTATGCATGCCTAAGAATTTCGATAAAGAGATGTGTAGCTTTTAACTTGGGAAAATTTTTTCTGAAAAATGAGTTATATTCAGTGATATAGCACTCTGTCTTTTGGTTCTAAAATATATTTATTTCAAACTGTTTCTGTAGCTTGAAATATGGCATGCATGTTGTAATTCGTTGTGTTTTCCTTACCTCAAAGCAAAATTTTTAAAAAAGGAATGATGCGAGGCATTTCAAAGTAATTCTAAAGGTCACGAGGAGAATGTTCTTTCCTTTTTGTTATTACATTTGCCTAATAATAAAATTGACAGCTATAGGTGTCACTAGTTGTAACAACCCTGGCTTTATTTAGAACATTTGTATTATTCCTCTATTTATAATAATATGTTGTGCTGTGTTTGAAAGAATGTTCCATTGTGCTACTCTGCTAGAAATGTGATCTGGCCATATTTGCAGTTCTTTGTTTTTCATATTACATGATGGTTAGATCAGTGTGAACTAATTATGCTGTTGTAATGAACAACTTTCAAATCTCACTAGCTTAGAAGAAAAAAGGTTCATTTTCAGTTATGCTACCTGCCCATTTTTTTCCTACTATTTCCTTGAAAATTCTCCTACAATCACTTTTTTTTTTTTTAACTAAATATATTCATTTGAGAGTTTCTTCAGTTAAGCCACTGGGTTTCTTTATATACTAGGAAATTTACTGGTTCTTTTTCCAGGTTTTGCACAAATTTTTAAACAGTCAAAAAAACAAATCTTGGTTTAAAAAAGATGATCATATTTGTAGTATGTTCCGGAATGATTTCTTTTAATTTTATCTACAAGAATTTATGCACCAACACTTGTCTGTGAAAAAAGCTGTATTTGTAATGCAGCAAGAGTCCCTTTTTTTCTTTTCTCTTTTATAATAGAGGCATTACTCTCATGGAAACGATCATTAATGGAGCAACATTAGTATAAATGTCAACATAGTTTCTCTAAGACAGAACATTTATTTTCAGATAAAGACAAAAGTTTAAAAATATCTTGGCCTTTGCTTATTTTAGTCAGCTCTTTCTAATAGAAGTTTCTTTAATTTCATCATCATTTACAAATGTTGTTAATGCTATGATATAGTATTTACTGGTGAAATTTGTTGATTAACTAACCCAGATAAAGGAGCTATTTTTTTTTCAGTTTAATATACCAAACCTCTTTAGCATGAGACATATTATTCACAGAGTGATTCATTTTATTTCATAAAAAACAGTTTTCAATTGCTCATACTGTCCTTTTTCTAGCATTTCACTCTTCATAATTTTATATGCTAGCAGGTAAGTTTTAATTCTTCATTATTTACTTATCACTCACCTTACCAGAACTGTCCAGGTCCTAGGATTAGAATTCTTCTCTTCCATCTCACAATTTGGCTTCAGAAATTTTCACAATGAATGGTTGGATACTTTAAACACACACTTTAATATTATATAAAATATAATATAAGTAAAATATAAATGAATAAAAGATGACAAAATATGTAAAAATCTTACAATATAACTTCTAACCTACCTTACCCATGATTTCTCATACCTGCAAAAAAAAAAAAAAAAAAAAAAAAGCTCTATTACAGGGAAGGAGGTGAATTGCAATGCATCAATATTCCTTCTTAATAAAAATTTCCTCCCGTTTCCTATCACACTAGTAGAGCTTGCTTGCTGCAGTATGTCACTCTGTACGGTATAAGAAGCTGTTGAAGGAGTCAGTTTAGGAGACAGAAGCTATGTTATCATCTTACCATTTTCCCTTCTGTGTAATTCAGCACTCACCAATTATTGCTGGCCTCCCTTGTATCATGTCAAAAATTCAAAATAGACTCAAGTACAAAAATATGGTCTTACTGCGCACTAACTACCACATGAGGATAAAAGACTTCTAATAAAATTGCAAGCAGGGCTACTCAGTTGTTATCCTTCACAGGGAATACTAACATTATGTAGGACATGAAGTTCAAATATGATTTTTTTTTTCCACATCAGGATCACATATAATACCTAAGGACATCTCTTAGAAGCCTAGCGTTCAATAGAACTCACCTTGAAAAATCCTGTTTTAGTAAATGAAGAAACTGCAAAATGGATTTTGTTTATTTTTCTGTTGTTTAAATTTGTAAATTTTTGTGAGACTACACAAAATATAAGACTATTTCTAAAAGTAAGTTCTTCATCATGGTGTAGATGTATTTGATAATTATTGGTGTAATTTCCTATGCATGATTTTGGTTGAATGAAGCAATCCAAATAGCTGATTGGTTACTTTTAGATAGTGTCTTTATCATCATGATTCTCTAAAACTTGCAAGTCAAGTTATATAGACTCAGTGCCTATGTATTCTTCAGTGTAAGTTCTAAAAACTTCTTTGACATATTTTTTAGTATTCAAATCTTATCTCCCAACTTGAATTTCTCAGATTCCTTTCTTTAGTTATTTTGTCTAGTGGTCAAAGGAAAAAAATGCACTGGACAAGTTACAATGGCAAAAATGCACTGGACAAGTTACATTGGCAAAGATTTAAGATTACTGCACGAGGGGTCGAGGGGTTGGGGAGGAAAGATTTAATTCAACTCTGTCGAAACAAAAGGTGGGAGAGTTTTAAAGCACTGGGTTTAGTTAGTGGAGAGCATTGGAGGGTGTTAGGGTAGAGGTTTGTCAATGCAATTAGGACGACTGTGTTTACCAATTGATGCTTACTGGAGTGAGGCTTCTATTGTCCCACAGATACTGGAAGATAGGGGCTCTGTATTTCTTTCTCCTCCTACCCCAGCTTCGAAGTACATTTGACGAATAAAAATTGTGTTTACTTAAAGTGAATATTATATTTCAAAGGGATGGCTCTCAGTTCTTTGAGAAAGACATTCTGGGTTTTAAAACTGACAAGATATACATCTCAAAGGGGGAAGAGAAAAAAATTATAATTGCAAATTTTCTAAAGTAAATGCTCTAAAAAGAGGAAGGTCAGTGGCCTAGAGTGAGGAGGAAACCTGTCTAAAGCAGCAGTCTCCAACCTTTTTGGCATCAGGGATGGGTGCTCCTATGAGATTGAATGCCGGATGATCTGAGGTGGAGCTGAGGCGTTGATACTAGCGCCAGGGAGCAACTGCAAATACAAATGAAGCTTTGCTCGCTCTCTCGCTGCTTACCTCCTGCTGAGCTGCCAGGTTCTTAACAGGTCTCGGACTGATACTGGTCTGCGGCCTGGGGATGAGGGTCCTCTGGTCTAAAGTTTAATTAAGCTGAAAAGAACATTAAGGCCATCTTGGTCATATATAGTCCTCCTTAATATATGCTGTACTTTCAAAAATATAAGTGACTATTACATTCTTGATTTGATGCTTCTCAAAGGTTTTACAAGTTGGTTGCTATTCTCTCTTCTTACCTTGAAAGGTCCCATAATTTCTAGTCTCCTATTACCTGTATATTTCTTAAATTGGGATTTTTTTCTTCATTAAGCTCCGGAAAACTCATCTAAAGTTTGCAATTTTTTTAGGTTCAGTCAGCAGCATTCAACATATACAATTAGCTTTCAGTTTTCCATTCTCTTCTCTTGGAAGTAGAAATTCATTGACTATATTAAATGCCTTCAATAATATCACAGGTGGCATTTGACCAAATATTTTTTATAACTGTATAACATAGATGACTATCCATCTTTCTGTTTTCCCACAAAAAATATCATTTACTACTCACTATCAACCACTCACATTTCTACACTAAAACTGGGATGGAAGAATAACAAAAATACCTGGCAAGCAATATTTATAATTATCAACATAACTTTATTTTTGCTTGTCTCCTCCTACTTTCTCCTCATGAGTAAAATATAATAAATGCACGTTTATCAAAACCTAATTTTCATCTAACATTTAAAAAAATATACAACTTTACTAATGACCAAATCAGTATTATTTGAAATGGAAACTATAGCTAGTGTATCCTGATCTTCAATAATCTATATGAGAAAATAACAGCCATTGCAGTAGATAATAGTCATTAAAATACTTGTGTGTTAGTTTCTCATGTATAAAAGTATTATTTTTTTTAAATTATAGGACATGATGCTGGACCATAATGTACAGTGAGTTGTTTGGATAAAAGTAGTAGAGCAAATTCTAGTACAATTCATCGATGCTGCTGTTGATCCCATAGTAATAATAAAACTTTTGAATTCCAATGTGGAGGTCTTTCCAATTAAGAATGAACCTGTTAGAAAGATGAATTTAAGAGTCTTTAGTCTGCTTCCATTCTTAAAGCCATATTTGAAACATGTGATTCTATATATCTATCATCAAGCTCAAAGCCAGGGAGGATGGGCTTCTAAAATCAGATGCATGACTGACATATGATCTCCATCTTGCCAACTCAGGATAAATTTTATGAGAGATTTTAGAACTATGACAAGTCATATCCATTATAGTTGACTGACTGTAATTTACATAATTTTCATTTTTTAAGTATGTGTATGAGATAATACAAGTGTAAGTTTTTTTTAAAGAAAAACATAAAGAGAATAATCTGAATAAAGCATAATTAAAATATTCTGTAGAATGCTTTTTTATTTCTTTAAGAAAAAATGTATGTAGTCAAGTGATTAGATTTTAGTTCAAACATTGTTAGCATTTATTTCAGTCAGAGAACATCTCATGTTGAAAAGATTTTGGGTTAATATGAAAAACAAAAATAGAAAAGTTTTATGATTTACCAAATTATATATTTTTTGTATGCAACTCTGCCTAACACAGTGCTAAGACATGTTAACTCTCTAATATTTGACTCTTTTGGAATTCAAATTCATAAAAACATGCAAAATAGATGCAATACTTTTTATGTTGTCCAACAAGACACGTGGTAGATGTGCATGCCTTTTTTCTAGATTATTTAAAATTTCTTCTCCATCTCTGGTGTGCATTATTGCTGAGGAAAAAAAGCAGCTCATTCAGTAACATAGAAAAACATTAAATTCATCCCTCATGTGTAACTGAATGTACATTGTCTTCTTATTAATATACTACTCTTATCTAGCATTTTCTTGTATAAAATGCACTTCTAATTCATTTTATTTAATCACAATGAAAATTCTTATGTTCCAGAAATGACTTTGCCAATATTAAATAAATAGAACCTCCAAGAAGTTAAAAGACTTTTCCAAATTTGGAAGTCTTATGACACAAAATGAATCCCATTTTTCTGACTCTAGATTCAGAATTCTTTCAATTACACCATAAGCATATTGCCCTTTTTAGGCATCCACTGATAAATGACTGGTTTGAGTTACCTGGTCAAATATTAATTCAGAAAATCTAAGTCAGGTATTAAGGACTCAGAAATGCAAATGCATTTGATTATACCAACTCTTCAAGTAACCTTTTTTCACTTGGTCATAATTAAGATGTAAGGATGACTAATACTTCTTGGAAAAATGGTGAAATTATAATCATAAAATCTATCTCCCCAAATACATCTACTTCTTGCTATTGAAATTTTTCAGTATCAAAATAGTTTCTATAATAACTTTATTTTCTAAAATTCAATGTCCAAATAAAAACTCTGCTATAACCAACCTGCATTTCTGCCAGGAGGGAAACATGTTTTGCTTAAGTCCACAAAAAGACCATGTAGATTGCACTGCAATTACTCCTCAGTTTTTCTTCCAGTAAGTCTCTATTTGCTGTTCATGTCATTTAAAGATATTCTGCATTGTTATTATCATGTTCTTCACCCTTTACATAAGGTTTAGCCTTTCATAGATTCCCAGAGTTTACTTCCTCTAGACACTGAGGTATATCATCAATCTGTACCTAGTGAAGACAGGATTTTTAGTACCATGAAAATTTTTCATTTTTATACAGTACATGATCATTGATATGAAAATGGAAATCACAATATGTATTTGGTAATGTACAATATCATTATGTACTGAAAAACAAACATGGTCACTAATGCATCTATTAAGTGTTAAATAATTGTGTTGTTTCTGCTTTAAATGCTTTATATTATGCTGAAGTCGAGCCATTTTTATTAACAGTTTTCTATTTCATTAGGCTGTCCCTTTTTCATCCTTTAGCTAGATAGAGCACACCTTTTTTAGGCTTTTTAAATTGCAGTAAGTGTTTCTGGGTTGCCAGCTTCTTAATTTCCAACTTTGGGATACATGAGAAAAACAAAAAACAAAAAACAAAAAACTCACCACTGTATGTTCCTTGGGTTCTGAAGTCATGAACCTGTCTTCCTTTTTATGCTTGTTTTACATAGAAAGTCCAAGGATTTTAGTTGCATTTAGTTGGAGGCATAGGAAAAAGTATGTCTTTTCTACCTTTCCAGAATTGGAAGTCCTATAGCAGCATTTTATTTTGTTCCTGTAGCCTCAAACTGAAAACAACCTAAATCACTATTATAATTAACAGTGGAATGGAAGTATGATATATTTATATTATAGAAGATTATGCTAAAATAGGAGAGAATATTAATTATGCAACAACATGAGTGACTTAGATATAATATTGAGAAAAACAACCAAATAATAAATAAATGTCTAGTGGATGATTACACACACACACACACACACACATACACACACACAGGTAAATGTCAATAACAGACAAAATAAACACTTCATGATAAAACTCAGAAAATTAGTTTCATTTAGGGAGGTGTCAATATTGAAAGGTGGGTTGCAGGAGGCCTTTTGAGGATCTAGAAATATTCTATATCTTGAATTATTAGGTTGCTATACAAATATGTTCATTTTGTGAATATTCATTATAACATATACCAAATGTTTGTACACTCTAATATTTACATTTATACTTACATACAGTGATAAAACATTTCCAAAATAAAATCTATCACACACATTATATTTAATTTTTAGTATGTGTGCTGCCGAAGCAAGCACAATACTTAATCTTTAATTGAATTTTTTTCCCCTAGAGACTTCAAATAATAGAATGGAACCTGCTATTTCCATTTCTATTAACCATTAGATCAGAGATCCTAGCCAATATAAAACAGCAAGAGGTAAAAAATAAAATGTAAAACAAATAGAAAGAAATCAATTAAGGGGTAATTATTAAAAGAATAGTATAGTTGTTTACAAAAAAAAAGAATACATACGTTCAGGAATTAGTTACAAAATATAAAAATCATTTTTATATACTACTAACAAAATATTAGAAATATTACATAAGTATTAAATATTTTAAAACTACTAATTATTACCTAGAGAAATTAATGAAGACATAAATAAGAAGAAATACATTTCATGCATTGGATCTCAGTATTTCCATATAAAGTCCAAATAAACTCAAGATTCAATAAAATTCAAATAAACTCAAGCAGAAACTTTTTGGACATTAACAAGCTCATTCCTAAATTTATATTGGAAAAAACAAGGTTAAGAATATTGAAGCCAACCTTGAAAAAATGAACTTTAGAGACCTATACTGCCTATTATGTATCAGATGCTCTGCCAATTCCATGAGAAGGACATGCCAAGACTAGCCCCCTGGTTCAAGGAATAGAGATGAGAAACAGGTCTTAGATGAGCCCAGCTAGGTCTAATAACATCCAGCCTTGCAGCAGGAGAGACAGGCCAAGTATAGATCGCCAATTTGCAAAATGAGCCAACTATAAACTCTTTTGCAAGTACATGACTTAACATTAATATCTTGAATATTGCTGAGAATTTGTGATTGTTATATAACCACATTGTGGCCAGTTATATATACACACATACACTTACATATGATAAAGCATAAAGTACTTTCCCCTAAAAACCCATGATATAGTCACATTCTTTTATGTAAGGTGAATAGACCAAATTCGTTAAAACAAATCAAAAATGTTTAACGAATTAACGATACATTTCCAAATATAAAATTATAATTTGCAAAACCACAGTTGCAGAATGGTCAGATCACCCAGTTTACTCTTTTTCAAGGATGCTGATCCCCTCCAAACTTCCAATTGACTCTTGTTATGCAACAGAAATAAGTCTTAGCTCCTATTCTTGCATCCCATGAGAACTAGAACATTTACAGCAGTAGCATTCTGTCTCTTGCACAACTGGAAATACATTGCCATCAGCACTTGCAAATGATCTGGTGGCAAGGTCACATAATCAAGCATGAACATCATTTAGACTCCTTTTTTCATCCTCTGTTTTTCAACCTCTGGGTTTTCCTACTGTTCTTTATACAATGAGCAGGAACCCTTGAATTTAAAGCTAGACAGTACAATTCAGTACCTTCTAACATAAACTTCATTATATAGTTGTGAAAACAGATTCAGAGTCACTTCCCCCAAAATATTAAGTTGGCTGGACATAGAGCTAATAGTAATAATAGAGATATTCTTATTTATATTCTGTTAGTTTTAAGAATCCCTAATATTTTTTACCACTATAGATTATCCATGACTTTCTAGGTTTCTGGCCATAAATTCGAAAATTGGTGTTGATGTCTTTGATGCCTAGCAATATACAATAAGGAAAACTTCTAAGATCATTGCTAATTTATCCAATCTATAAACATATGCTCATCAGATTTCAAGTATAAATATAAGTATATTAAATTTCATGGAGCTTAATGAATGCTAGATTCTGTAATAGTTTAATTTACTTTACATACATTCCTATTAAAGTGGCATTTCATTTAAGTTTCGAACACACTATTCTTTAATATATGACTTACTAGTGGCATCTATTTTAGTGTCATATATATATAGTGTCATATATATATAGTCACCAGTAATTTATGAAGAGAATTTGCTTCTGGGATTCAGAACTTATATATATTAACATCAAATGTAATGTTTGATGACAAGAGTGTTAAATTTTCTATCTTGCTCTTTAAAAGTGGACTAAGCCACTATATTTTCAAAGAGTTTCTTATTTTTTTTTTTCTAATAAAGAAAGGCAAGGGACAAAAAAATGTATTGATACAAAGTTGAAATAAGTAAAGGATCAGAAATTGCAGAGCTCTTTTTTTGAAGATGCTTGCTTAAAAGCACTAGTATCAAAGATGATATAAACGAAGCTGTGAAATATATGGAATTTTGTCACATAGATATTTTTTAAGGTTCTCTAAGAAAAAAAAATTATACTCATATCACATTTTTAAATTGACAATTTTTTAAAAATTAATACATTTTATCAGATCCCTGTAGGTCAGAAATGCATTAGCTCTGGTGATAAGTGTTATTGCCATAGAAACAGGGACACCACAGGCCCAATATCAAAATCCTGACTTGTGCAAAATGTTCAGTGGTTTTAATGAGCATTCTCAGTGAATCCAGATCCAAATTGTGCCCCATGTGCTCACTTCTTTGGGAAACGTTTGAACTAAGTATTGCTTTATTCTTGTTAACTGTGTGTAGTACAGCACATGTGAGTCACCCATAACAGCATGAGGTAATTTAGGCTGATATTGCAATTACATTTAGATTTCACCATCTGGGTCAAGCAAATGAATTACAAATAAGCCTGGTCCCTTATGAGTGACTTTGTCTAACAAAGAATAAAGGTAATGAAAGTTACTCTTGAGCTTGTGCTTTTGGTGGCTATGATTCATTGAGGACTCCACCCCACTGGTTTCTATGCAATATTAGAAAATACTATCCTGTAATAGCTGAATGAGTGCTTTAAATTTCAGTTCGAACTTTTATCCTCAGAAAGCCTCTTCGAAATATATACAAGTTATCTTCCCAACTAAACTCAAGTACAGAACTATTGACTTTAGAAACTGTGCAATAATCATCATGAGAAATGCAACACTGATAATCTGAGTAACAATATATGATAACATACATCTTGAATTTCATATAGTTTTTGTACTAATTTATTTCTATACTAATGTGTGGAATAGATAGGACAGCTATTATTTTCAACATCAGTTTTGAAAGTACCACTAATGCCTGGGAAGCGAAACAAATAACATGCACACACACACACACAAAATACACACACTGGAAAAATTACATGCTTTGGAATTAGAATAAGTTTGGCCTCAAACTCTAACTCTGCCATATATAAGCTATGCGCAAGCCACTGAACCTCTTTTAGCCTAATCTTCTTTATCTGTAAAATATGAATGATAACAGCTAAATCTAATTTCTGCGTATTTTACAGTGAAGTTATTTAAATATATATTAATTTTAATTAAAGTTAAGTATACTGGTGAAATTTTTGAGGATAACAACTCAGCATATTTACCTTTCCAAATCAGTAACAGGATATAGAAAGAAAAAGAAAGAAATACTTTAACCAATGTAAAAGATAAAATAGATTTAAAAAAAAAAGAAGTATAGCAAATGTATGGTAAAGGTAACACAAAAGAGAATTATAGAAATAATCAAATATGTCAATATAAAATAAATAAATATATTTTTTCTCTTTTTGCTCTGTCTCATGTAGATTCGATTCAATTATTAGACCAGCCAAAAGAACCTTGAAGGGTGAAGGAAAGTTTTTCCTCCCACTTAGAAGTTACAGTGAATTTCTTTACTCCTGTTCATATCCTCTTTGCACTTTGTGACTATATTGTTCAAATAGTTAAAAACAACAAATATTTGATACATGTTCATCAAATAATGTACATGTAAGAGAATATAGCGAAAATACTATACTGAAATAACTTTTATTGCATTGTTTTGCTTTGATTTTTATTTTTGTGAGTTATTTTCAACTTCTTTCAATGCATGATAAGTACGTATTACTCTTCATTTGCTATCTTATGGTATAGCTTCTTTTATGGTTAATGTTTATAGTATTATTCCATTGTAATACCACATATAAAATACTTAAAACATCTCTATATTTTTGTTAGTTTTCTATTGCTGCCATAAGTTGTCATAAGTTTAGAGGAATAAAACAATACCCATTTATTATCTCATAGTTTTCATGGATAAAGATTCTTAGCACTGTGGGACTCAGCTTGTCCCTCTGCTCTGGTTCTCACAAGACCAAAATCAAGATATTAGCTGGGCTGTATTTCTTTTGTCAAGATTCAAAAAAGAAATGCTTCCAAAATCATTCAGATTTTTGACAGAACTCAGTTCCTTGAAGTTGAAAGACAGTAATCCCCATTTTCTTTCTCACTGTCAGCCAGGGGCTGACTTTCACTCTTACAGTACCTACCCCATTCCCCGCATGTGGCTTTCTCCTTCTCAAAACCAGCAATGACACTTGGAACCCATCTATACGTGGAATCCCCTTGACTTTCCTGTTTAGTGCATTTTAACGAATTCCTCTTCTGCTACATTTTACTGATTTACAACTTTTCCAGCTGCTTTTTTTTATTGTCATATAATTGACATACAAAATACTATTAGTTTCAGATGTACATTATAGTTATTTGATACTTATATACATAACAAAATGATCTCCCATGGTAAGTTTAGTTACCATCTGTCAACATAAAAAGTTATTATACCATTATTGACTATATTTCCTAAGCTGTACATTATATTCTCATGATTTATTTATTTTATAACTGGAATCCTTTACCACTTAATACCTTTCATTTATTTTGCCTGCCCCCCAATCCCTGCTCTCTTTGCTAACTCCATTTTTTGTGTGTGTGTCTATGAGTCTATTTTGTTGTTTGTTTTGTTTTTCAGATTAAACACATAAGTGAAATTATATGGCATTTGTCTGTCTCTGTCTGACTTATTTCACTTAGCATAATACACTCAGGTCCGTCCATGTTGTCACAAATGGCAAGACGTCTTTCTTTTTTATGGCTGAGTAATATTCCATTGTTTATGTGTTCCACATCTTTTTTTATCCAATCATCTGTTGAAGGAATTTAAGTTGTTTCCATGTCTCGGCTACTGGAAATAATGCCTCAATGAACATAGGAGTGCATATATCTCATCGATATAGAGTTTTCACTTTTTTGGATAAATACCCAGAAGTGGAACTGCTGGATTATATGGTTATTATAGCTTTAATTTTTTGAGGAAACTCCATATAGTTTTCCATACTGGCTACACCATTTTACATTTCCACCAGCTGTGCACAAATATTCTCTTTTTTCCATATCCTTGCTAATTTGCTAATATTTGCTTTTTTTTATTTTTTATTTATTTGTTTATTTTTTGTCTTTTTGGTAACAGCCATAAAGGACCTATGTGATTAGACTGGGCTCACTTATATAATCCAGGCCATTCTTCTTATTGTAAGGTCCTTAACTTAAATTACCTCTGCTGAGTCCCTTTACCATGTTAAGTATCATATTCACAATTTTCTGGAATCAAGCCATGGACATCTTTGGACATAATTAGTTATCTGTTCTTAAGTACTCAAATCCAGAAACATCTTTAAGCTACTTATTTGTACGAAGGTTTCTGAAAGACTTTGAGGCACTTAGGTGTTTTTTTTTTTCCCCCTGAAATAAAAATTTTATGAAACAGTGGCTATTATACTGCATATATTCGCTCTTTGATAGCAAAATGACATTGGCAAATTTAAGTGTGTACAAAAATGTACTTATCTCTTGATTATTCACTATATGTGTTTCATGAGTTGATACTCAGTATTATTTCCCAGAGAGTTGGGTGAAATATGTGTTGTTCCTGCTGCTGCTGTTTCAATTCTATTATTTTCTGCTTAGTCAGAAATTCCAAACCCATGAAAATTCTGATTCTGTATATTACCTTGTCCCAAGCCTACAGATTTTGATATGTAGCTATACTACCCCAGGCATTGATTTAAAGTAAGCCATTTAGCAATTTGCCCATGCTCAAATTCTTAGCATTTGGTTGCTTCATAGGTAATCCTGGGAAAGCTACTTTCTGTTGCAATGTTTTTAAATTGTAATTCATATGACATAAAAGCTAATCAAAATTACAAAGCACTTTATAAAAAAATCAAATATTTTAATATTAATAGTCCTTAGTAAAGGCAATAATCAATAATAAATATTCTTTTGATGATATATAATAAACAGAAAGAAGCATTGGAATTTTGCTTTGGTTTGTTTTGTTTTATTTTTTCATTGTGTCTGTTGCTGAGTGTGAGAAGATACAGAAGATTCAGTAGCATATAACTTTTTATGGAAGTAGATTGAGATAGTCTAAAAGGAATAGACCATATATTATGACTGATGAAAGACTAAGTTCACATAAAGGGAAGCTAGGATGCACAGACATACTGACCAGCAAAAAAAAAAAAAAAAAAATACCATTAACAAGGGACAATTTCTAAGAGAATGTCGAATTTACCACAGATAAAAAATATATATATATTCGCTTTCCTCATCTAAATTCTCAAAATTTTGAGTAAGTTGCTGAGCTCCGAGGAAAATCTTGAAGGTGCTTAAGCTTTTATCACCATAAAACTTCTTAAGAGGGATTTCCAGTGTGGAATTTTGCCTAATCAATTTCACCCAATCAGTGGAGTTTGCCACACTACAGTCTGTTTTGGTGACTGGCCAATAAAAAAACCAATATTAAGGCTTAGCTAAGAGAAAAGAAAATAATAATCTTCCCCAGATGCTTTGACTTTCTTAATGTAATTCCAGCTTTTTATTTAGAATTTTACAGCCAAAAGCGCAACATTTAAATTTGTCTAATTATATATCAGGACTATTAAGTAATAATTATAAGTATTATATTACTTTTGTACGATGTGTTTATTTTTATACTATTAGAAATGCATATAATTTCTCAACAAAGAAAATTATTTCTATTATATCATTGGAGCTTAATGCTGAGGATAAGAGAACAAATGAAGGCATATAGGGAGTAAATGCTTCCCTGAACCAGATTAGGTTATTTCATTATATGTTTCAGTTTTTATTGCCCTCTAATCCCATTTTATAATCAATTTAAGGCTTTAATGATGAGAAATTATGTATCAGTTTTAGAGAAGCTTTTAAAATAATGGCTACTGTCAGTATAAATTTCACTTTTTATATAGTTTGAAAAGTTTTATCCTTGCAATTGTGTGCCTTACAAAACAAATGCCCCACTAGATGCTAAATTTTATTTTTAAGTCTCTTTTAAATGATAAATTTCTTCATTTTAAATGAGAGTATCACAGTTTTCCCTTAAAAATAGAGGAATGAGAGTAGGAAATCTTGAAACTGTTTTGAATATTTAATTTATCTTGGAAAGATCACTTTGAAATGACAGAGGACAATATCCCTTAGGAAAGCAATAGGAATTGGAATTAACCCAGGTTGTTCTGGGTGAAGCTTATATAATCAGATGTCTTGCGTTTTGAGGAGGATGAGGCAAATCAAGTGACTCTGACAAAAAAATAAATAAATAAAGATATAAACAAGCAAACAATAAGAACGAAAATAAACAAATCTTATACTAGAATATCATTTCATGGGAAAGAGAGAGAAATTTTAACAGTAGTCTATGAGCGGCTAATTGTCTAAAAAGGCCTTATTCAATTTTTCTTGGTGCTGACAGCTTTCAAGCTTCCCACATCCCATTCCCCTCCTTTCCCACACCTGGGAAAGATGATTAGAAAGTTCCAGGGTTTCTCCCTCAGTGCTCCTGAAAATTGAAGCCATGCAAACCCCTGCCAGAGCACAGAATTCTTTACCTTCACCCCACTCTCTACCATCATAAAAACCAAAGCCAGTCTCTTCTCTCTGTTGTCTCAAGACATTTAGGGTCCTTCTTGGGAGCCTTCTCTATTTTCCCTAGGATGACACACTATGTGATTAATAAATATTATAATTGACATATTAATCTATGCTGCATGCAAAGATCATCAGCCTCAACATCTAAACAAAATTCTGGGTGGGTGTTAATCCTGCCCTCTGTGAGGTAACAACAAGACACCACCTGACATGTAATCTAATAATGATAATTTCATTTCTTATCCTCAAATGATATGCTTGTTATTTCATTTTCTTTGTTCTAATGCAAGGCTAAGACTTCAGTACAATGCTGAATAGAAAGGGTAATAGTGGTCATCCTTGCACTGTCTGCAATCTTAGAGAAAGTGTTCGGTACTTCATCATTAAATATGATGTTATCTGAGTTTTTAAATAAATGCCCTTTATAAAATTAATAAAATGCAATTTTATTTCAAAATTGCTGAGAGGTTTTATCTTAAAAAGATGTTAAATTTTGTCAAATTCATTTTGGCACCTAATAAAATAACTCTTAAAAATTTCTGATTCTATTTTGTTCATGACTTTTTTTCTTTTGTTCTTTGCGTTACTTTTAGTTATCGCTCTAGAGAATATACTGTGCAATTGTTTTTTTATCATACACTCAAATGATAGTATATTACTTTATGACAGTAAAAATCTTTTAATAGTATGTACTATATAACTTCCATGAACTTTGTTCTTTTGTTATATATTTTACTTTAACTTGTGCTACAAACCTATAATACATTGCTATTATTTTTGCTTTCAACAATCAGTAATCATACATACCTACACACATGAATGCATTAACATAAATACATACATACACATACACAGATGTTCATATGGATGCACCTACATGAATAGCAGTATATTATACATGTCTATAATACATGTAACTGTATCTGTATACATATCTGTGTACATATGTTATTAGTATAACACCGTATACATGCACACATTGTCATGAATTAATGTGTCACACAAGCACATACACATATATATCACATAATTTTATTTAATTATGCTTTGTTATGCTCTCCTCTCACTTATAAAGATATCAATTTCTATCTGATACCATTTATCTTTATCTGCACAAATTCTTTAAATATTTTTTGTTATGGAGTTTTGGTTTATATACATATCCCCTTGGCTTGTAGACATATTACCCTGATCTCTTCCTCTTGCTTACATGGCATCTCTGTGTATGTATATGTGTTTGTGTGTATGTATATATATGCATTTGCTTTTTATAAGGATGCTGGTCAAATTGAAATAAAGGCTCATTTTACTCCAGGATGACCTCATCATCTGAACTAATTATATCGGCAATGACTTTATTCCAAAAGATATATACATGCTGAGGTAGTGGTGGTAAACTTCAACATATGAGTTTAGTGGGAGGCACCATTTAAGCCATAACACTCAGCTTTGCTGTCTTACACTTATCCTTCAGAGAGTTGCTACAAGCCATTCATTGCTGACATGTAGAGATTTGGAGAAATTTCTTTCAGCACTCTTGCTTTGTCTCCATCTTTTGGCTGCCTATTGCCTTTCAATTAGAGGATGTCCTCTGTAATTACTGGGGATGATATTTCTGTCATCTCTCTTATCTTCCTCCAGCATTCAATTGGCAGCTTCCTTGTACCCAACAAGAGCTGTCTGCCTTCAGTTAGAGGAATAGCCATGTGCTTTTCAGTGATATCTTGCCCTGTGCTTCCTTCTGTGCTCGCCCACCTTAGAGGATGCTGCCTTCCACTTGATTAGAATCTTGTCTGCCTTTGTGGTGTGGAAATTATTTCCCGTATGCTGGTAGGCTTTAGCATCCCACCTTCATGCACAAGAGGAAAACCCAGGGGAATGCTGACAGATGGTTACAGGCTTGCTCTGCTACTGGGGCTCACTGGGATTCGAATCCATCATTCCCACACATGCAGGAATGTTAAAAGTTTATTACAATTTGGCTTGTCTCTCTTTATCTCACATATGGTGAGTTTAGCCTCATTTTGATACTCTACCAGGAATAAAATCAGCCACGGACCTCTTTTCTGCTAGGAAGGGCTTG
>NW_011889247.1:943928-948413 GCF_000151845.1 Pteropus vampyrus
TCTTGCCCTGTGCTTCCTTCTGTGCTCGCCCACCTTAGAGGATGCTGCCTTCCACTTGATTAGAATCTTGTCTGCCTTTGTGGTGTGGAAATTATTTCCCGTATGCTGGTAGGCTTTAGCATCCCACCTTCATGCACAAGAGGAAAACCCAGGGGAATGCTGACAGATGGTTACAGGCTTGCTCTGCTACTGGGGCTCACTGGGATTCGAATCCATCATTCCCACACATGCAGGAATGTTAAAAGTTTATTACAATTTGGCTTGTCTCTCTTTATCTCACATATGGTGAGTTTAGCCTCATTTTGATACTCTACCAGGAATAAAATCAGCCACGGACCTCTTTTCTGCTAGGAAGGGCTTGACAGTTTCTGCAATTAAGCTGACTTAGTTTTTTGTTTGTTCTTTTTTTTTTTTGCATCTTCAACTCTCTAAGTTTTATAAACCTGATTTTTTTGTTCACATATTTTGTCTTGAGGGTGGTAGCAACATTATTTTGTGATTTTGTACATCCTAATCAGTAATGAGAGTTCCATCATCATACTTTCTTGATAAACATAACAGAAGATGTGCGACTGCTGCATTAAACAACTCCAGTAAATGCGATTTCCATCATAGTCTATATAAATGTTATCCCCTGGAGCTAGACAGTTCGCAAAATACATGGCTGGACATAGTATTCCTGTCAGCAAGTACTTAAATATTAACAAGGTCTCATTGATGAAAGTCTGAATGATTTCTGCATAGTGCCTATGACCTGGAAGAGAACTGAAGTGATTTATTTTAATGATTCAAGGCTTGGGTATTCTCATAAGGAACTTTTCTTTCCTGAGTAAAAAAATAAAACATACTTTAATCTGATGAGGCTCTGGTATGTCTTCTTGGGAGAATTTGACATGGCATAATAGTGAGTATCAGAAGCCCACCACCCAACGCTTAGCGTCTGAACTGAGCAACACATTTCTAATACCCAAAGCAATTATGGAAGTCAATGACTTTAATTCAACTTGCAGACTCAAAAACCAAGGTTAATTTTCACAATCACCAGTTTTCCCCAGTTTGACAAAGACAAAGTCAAATATACCTGAATTCTCTTTTAAGATTATTTGAAACGATAAAGTAGTTTACCTGGAGGGTGTATCAGATGGTAGACCAAAGACACGAAAAAGAATAATTTGGAATTCTATAATACTACAATTGATATCTTTAGATCCAATTACTTACCTTCTTAAGTTGGACCAAGATATGTTATTTGCAGTGCCGAACTTGGTATAGGTATAACTGTAGTCTGTAAGTAATTTAGAAAATTAAACAATTTTATAAGAATCACATAAATCTTGTATTTTCGCTTAAATATCCAATAAAATTATTTTTCTGTATTTTTTCTTTAAAAAATTTTATTTTGGAAAAAATATCTTTCTACGTATTGATTTAATAATGACACATTATTTTAAAAGGGTAAAATTATGATAAGCATAATATTTTATTTTATTCTAATCTTTGGGAAAAATTGCTTTGTTTTCTTTTTTATATATGACACTTAAAAAAACTAAAAATTCAAAGTGTATTTTAATATTTGGTTTCAAAAAATTGTACTTTTAGAAAATTTAAAGTATAAATTATGTAATATAGCCCATCCAGAACGATTTTATCCACAATGGTATTATTCTAAAGATTCTGCTTATACTATTTACAAATCTTTAGAAAAAAATCAAAGAAGTGTATTAATATGTAAGTATATAAATAAATAATAAATAAATAAATAAATAAATATTATTACCATAAAATATGAGAAAAACACCCAAAAGTTAAGTATATTCTTTATGTATTGTTACATTTCTCCAAAGAACAATTTTCACTTTTTAAAAGCCAAAGATTAAACATATTTGTCCTTTTTCAGCAGATCTACAGGCACATCTAGGAAATCAAGTGCAAGTTAATGATTTGATATCTGAACAGTATGGGAAGACAACAGTAAAACTTCATAGCTTTTACATTTTTTAAACTCTCAGATGTGCCTAAGTGTATAAGCAGAGTTAATAAACACATATATCCACACAAATACACACACAAACACTTAAACACACAAAGATCTAATGCCAGAATCTATAGTCAATTAATTGAAACTGAACATAAAACAAAGGACATTAGCTAAAATGAAAACCCATGTAAAATGCAATAATTATAATAAAAATTTCCTTAATAACAGGGTCTTTCTTTTTGACATTTTTGGGCTTCAGGTAAGTGAATTTTTTGTATCATAAAGATTCAGCTCTTTGGTGTAGGTGATTTGTTAATAATATTGAAATAGATACTATATATTATATACAGCAATCAAACCACTTCAAATTATTTAAAATATACAAAGTTTCCCTTTGCTTTTGAAGGGGTACATTTTACCACGGCTGTTGAGGACAGGACATTGTGGACATCACTCATTCACAAGGTCAGCAGGCGTTAGAGCCTATCCATTGGCAGGTACCACACAGTTTACCACTTTTTCTATCTTTACATGGAGCTGAACACTATTTTTTTGTTTTCACATCTTAAAAATAGATTAATTAATACACAACAAAGGACTCTCATATTGGAATTTGATGCTGAGAATTATTCCAAATGATCGATAAATTTGTGAAATATTACACTCTACAGCACATCCATTAGTGTGTGAAACTCAATGTTCCAATTCAGCCTGCAGAACATAGGTGGTAGCTTTTTAAATATGTTATCCTTACTTTTAAGCATAAATAAAATGTTACCTTTCAAATGATCTGAGTATTATAAATGGCTATAAAACATGCCATAAACATTACTATGGGAATTTCAGGCTCTAAATTGTTTTCTAGAGGATTGTAGAAGTTTGTTATTTATTTTGCAATGTGAATTGTACTTCTTAATATTGATCTTGAATTTCTTTCAGAGTGCATGCACCAAGGCTCCAATTTCAGAAGTGCATTTCTTTTGTCTTGAGGTTTGTGATTTCTTTTATTAAATTTATTGGGGTGACATTGGTTAATAAAATTATATAGGTTTCAACTGTACAATTCAATAATACGTCATCTGTATATTGCATTGTGTGTTTGCCACCCAAAGTTAAATTTCCTTTTGTCACCATATATTTGACCCGCTTCATCCCTTTCTACCCCTATCTAACAAAGAGTCTCAAGGACACAGAAAATAGAGGTTTGTGATTTTATACATTGCAATATACATTCTTTTCACTGGCCATAGATAATAAATCCTGATATTGTTTACATTTAAATCGTAAATATTCCTTTCATGCCCTCTATTCAACTTTAATATACTTTTCCTGAACACTGAGTTTTGATTTTGTAAATTTGCCCGGAATGCATCTTTCTTTGTTTTTAATAAACAATGTGAAAATTTCTCTCCATTTTCAAAAGAAAATTTAATCATGCTTTTATTTAACTTCATCATATGCTTACTGAGAGCCGCTATCCATGTCCTAATAAGTTATTCAGTGAAAGTTTGTTTAATTAAAATTAGCATAATTATATCAAAGCTTCTCTCTATCTACTTCGTTTCCTTTTGTTTTTCTGAAGCCCAAAGGTTGGACTGATTTTAATTACTTTGCGATCGTTGTCATCAGCTAAGAGTTATAGAGTTAAAAGGTAAGAGTACCTACGGGCAATTGATGAAATTGTGATTAATAAATTATTTTTCCAAAGAGTTCAAAATAATTCTTCAAAATCTCTTTTAGCTGAGTCTAAGTATCTTATTTTATTCTCCCCCCAAATAACCAAATCAATGTATTCCCTTTTCTTATTCCTGTTGTTCTTAAATTCTCTTGCAAATATTCATCATTTTCATTTTTAAGGTCACTTTTCTAAATTTACAACATCCTTCTTCAGTACTACTCAAAGATTATCCATATCATATCTCAGCAACCAAGGATTCATTTACTTCTACAACAGTTTCTTTCCTTTTTTTTTTTGTCTTGTTATATGTTTGGAAATAGAAAGCATTCTGAATGTAATAAGACATTTTGAAGATCATAAGAAAACACTGTGATGAATACTTCTAGTGACGTATGGTTAGAACTCTTTCAATTCTACCCCAAGAAATTAATTCTTCTATGTTAACATGTCCTTTTTCAAATTAAATATATTGGAATTGACAATATTTTGATTACCTACCTGCTAACATAAATGTAAATACATTTAAAAACTTTTAAACGCATAGCAGAGATCATTATTTTTTAATACACAGCTAAAATGATCAAAATTAGAGAAACGAATTATGCTGAAAATAGAGAATCCCTGGAAAACTCATAACTGAGTAATAAGAAGTTCATATATCTCATGTAGGTCTTTCTTATGTTGTTAAACACTGATGAGAGGCTTCGATGAATTCTAACAGAAAGCGAATCAGGCTAAGCACTTTCTTTGAAACTTCAGGGACAAAGGTAATTAAGAAACTTATTGCCTATTATGCTTATCATATCATTATGCTCTGATTTAATCCTCA
>NW_011889247.1:949103-971700 GCF_000151845.1 Pteropus vampyrus
AAAAAAAAATGTCTAGGTATTTAGAGTAAGAGAACATTTGTGATTCTTATTTAGCGTGGATTTTTCTTTTTTTAGTCCTATTGAGGTTCTATTATATCTCCATTAGGTCTCTTCTAAAAGGATGTTTATTTGCAACAGAACACTTAATCTCTGCTTCTGTATTTAAGTAGAAGGGTTTAAGCTCAATTTATAAGTTGATCTCTGCTCTGTGCTGCAGAATTTCTCACACTAATTTGTTGCCTGTGACATTTTCTTGTTTCTTTCAGTTACTCTCTGCTTGCTAGATACCAGAACTAATGTCTATAAATTAGGCGTTTTGTCCTTTTTATGATCATTGTTTTGTCACTTTGCATTCTTCTTGGTATGCAGTGAAGAAAATGTGTTTTCCTATTTCTTCTAGATCTGAGATGAAAATGGATTTTCTCACTTTGAAGGAACTACACGGGCCAAAATTTGCTGTATTGGCCTCCAGATGTGCTCCTAGTAGTTTTCTTCAAGGTCACATATCCATGTCACATGGGTTGCATGTGCATTCTTGATAATTAAATATATAATTACTCCAAATTAGGCTCCTTGAGGTGCAGTATATATATTAGGATTTTTCTTCTTCTATAAAGTGACTATGCTGCTATATCTATTATTTTCAAAATACCATGCTATTAAAAAAATCTTCAAAATAAATTAAATCAGTTTTTTTTTGTAATTTTTTCTTCAATAATTGTGCCATATTATTCAATCTGACTCCCTTCTCTTTCTCACCCATTCCTTTCCTCACCCAGGGACAGCAAAATAGTGGGTGATGGCTCTCTGTCCAGGAACTGAATTTGTAATACAGAAAACAAAAAAAAATATTTTTCTGATTGACAAGAGTGTCTGTTGGCTTTTTTTTTTTTTTAATTTGTGTTTTGCATTCTTTTGATCTCAATATTTGGTTAACATTTGGAACTAAGTCTTATTACATTTTTTGTTTTGTTATGTCGGACATATGGTCACAGTGTCTAGATCAGGGGAGATGTGTGTGAGAACCGGGGAAGCAATGATTCTATTCTGATAAAACAGCAGTTATGGGCAGTCTACAAAAAGGAAAAAAGAAGATAGCTGCTTGCAATTCCAATCTCTGCTGCTCAACCAAGCAGACCGAAGGTAACCGCTGGCTATGAAAGCAGCCTTCAGCTATCTCACTTTGACCTACCAAGACGGAATCATCCTTTTGAAAAAAAAAATAGGAAATAAGAGAAATTGCTTTGAGGGCTTGGAAAGTAGAAACAATAATACAAGTATCAGTTACTATATAAAAAAGAATTGTTGTACAATAAAATTTACTTTTAAAGAGACCATAGCTGGTCATAATGCTTTATGAAACTGAGTTTATTTTTGTTAAATGAACATAAAATAATAAAATATAAGTCAAAAAATATGAAAATAGCAAATAACATTTCTACATTATTATATAAGACTTGAATAAGATGTCATATAAAATAATAAAAGCTCTAATAAATACACTGCTTCTTTCTGTTTCTCACTGCATGAGTTCTATAAAATCCTTTGCTATGTATTTTTCATTTCTAATATTATTCGTTACCTTTTCTATGTTGGCTTTTCTAACCCTAAAAGGCAAATTTCCAATAGACTTGACACATTTTCACTTTCATTGAAGGCAGATAAATGCTCCAGCATGCATACTGATGGAAATTAATTTCATCTAGCTGCTCTTAGGCTAGCTATCTGGAAATGTAAATACTTCTACTGTAAATTTTGTTGTCAAAGAGTTTTCATTATTAGTGGGAGCCCTGACCAGATTTTGAGAAAGCCACAAAGTATTAATAACAAAAAAAAAAGTGATCTGCTTTCTTTATCAAATTATCCATGAATATCAGACGCATCATTGCATTAACAGAGAAATCTATCCACTTTCCACAAAGGTTTCCTCTGTAGCTTTGCACTAATGTCAAGTGATGAAAAGATGATCATATTTGATGAGTAAGATTAAATTCCATAATAGGGTTTATGAATGATGATGAGAACTGTGCACCCAGCAGGGAATTCACAACTGTAAAGTTAAACTCAAGACATCCTTTTAGTCCCTTGTCAAGAGACAGACAAAACAACAGCTACAGATTATTAATATGTGAACTTTCACAATCGACTCCATGTGACTGATATAATCGAATTTGATTTCAGTCTGTATCACGATATTTAGCATTCACATTTAAATTTTTAAATCTATTTTATAGTCATAAAAGTTACATTATGTGCACTTTAATGGGTATTGGCAAGTATATACAACATTCATGTAGCTACCACCTCAATCATTCCATAGAACATGTACATAAACCCAAAGAGTTCTACTGTGTCATAGTGTAGTTAATCCCACTCCTCCCACCAGCACAGGCAACCACTAATCTATGTTCTGCCACTATTGACTTGTTTTCCTTTTTTCAGCATTATATATATATGTGTGTGTGTGTGTGTGTGCGCGTGCGTGTGTGTGTGTGTGTGTGTGTATGTTTCTTTTGTTTATGATTTCTTGCACCTAATACAAAAAAAAAAAGGAAAAATAGGGGTCAATGTCTATACAGATGTGGATTTGTTTTTAGGTCATCTTACCCAGATGGTACTGCTGGACCCATGGGACCAGGCACCAAATGGTGTCTAGAAAAAAATTTAAAAAGAAACTCAACAATTCAGTAACAACAACAAAAGAAAACAAACAATCCAGTTAAAAAATGGACAGAGGACCTAAACAGACTCTTCTCCCAAGAAGACATACAAATGGCCAACAGACGCATGACAAGATGTTCAACCTCACTAGTTATTAGAGAAATGCAAATCAAAACCACAATGAGATACCATCTCACACCTATTAGAATGGCTATCATCAACAGAACAAGTAATAACATGTGTTGGAGAAGATATGGAGAAAAAGGAACCCTCACACATGGCTGATGTGACTGCAAAGTGGTACAACCACTATAGAAGATAGTTTAGAAGTTTCTCAGAAAACTGAGAATTGAATTACCATATGATCCTCTTTTAGGTATTTATCCAAAAAGCCTAAAACCAGCTCTCAGAAAAGATATATGTCCCTGATGTTCATAACAGCATTATTCACACGGTGGCCAGAACATGAAAGCAACCAAAGTATCCTAGGATAGATGATTGGATAAAGATGCTGTGGTACATATATATAATGGAATATTACTCAGCCATAAAAAAGGATGAAATACTGCCATTTGTAACAACATAGGTGGATCTTGAAATTATCATGCTAAGCAAAATAAATCAGGCAGAAAATGTTGAAAACCACATGATATCACTCATATGTGGGATATAAAGCTTAAAGCAACAAACAAACATGACAAACAAAAAGAGACCCATGGACATGGACAGAGGACTAGCGGTTACCAGAGAGAAGGATAGGAGAAGGGAGATAGATGGGGTAAAAGGGGTCAAATATATGGTGACTTAAAGAAATCTAACTATGGGTGGTGAACACACAATGCAATATATATACACATACTGCTGAATTGTACACTTGAAACTTATTGAATTTTGTTGATCGATGTCACTCTAATACTTTTTAATTAAAAAAAAAGGCACCCAAATTATTGGCCTACTGATGCATGGAATCTGAGGCAGAGTGCTACTTGCCCAGTATAAGGATAGCACTTTTAACCCAAATCCCTATAAAAATATAAAACATTATTAATTCTAAGAAATTTCTATTTAGCCTTCCACAATGGTTCCCTACCACACTTCAGAGAAAGAATTGCTCTTCTGATTTTTTCTTCCACAAAAGTTTAATTTTGTCAGTTCTCTCTTTAATATAAATAGAATCATATGGTATGTACTTTTTTTGTATAAGTCATATGCAGCATAACAGTTTAGAGATTAATCCAAGCATGTATGAATGTAAGTATATATCACATTGTTAATACATTCTTCTCTTAATGGGCACCTGGGATAGTTCTTGAAATTATAAACAAAGGTGCAGGAGTATTCTTGTACAAGTCTTTTTATAAACTTATGTGTTCATGTTCTTGAGTAAATGCTGAAGAGAGGAATTGCTGGGTAATGGGTAATGTATACTTAGTTTTATAATAAACCGACAACTTTCTCCAAAGGTCTTGAATCAGTTTATAATCTCACCGCAATCTATAAAGTGCCTCCAGAGAGAAATCTATAAGAATTCAAGTTGTTCCACATCCTCACCGCAGTTTGATGATATTATTCCTTAAGTCATCTTAAACTTGTTAGAAAGTTCTATGTGGTTATTTATGATTTTTAAAAAAATTTTTTTCATTATGTCCATGCTTTCTTTAAATTCTTGAACATATTTTTAATAGCTGTTTTATATTCTTACATACAGTTGGTTATTGTACATATTTAGCATTTACAGATCTAGTTATATTTGATTGAGTGATGGGTATTAGGATTTGTATAATTTTTAGTATCTGGATTTTGTTACCCTCCTTTACAGGGTGATGGCATTTTCTTGAGCAGGCAGTGAAATTACTTGCCAGTCATCTTGATCTTTTTGGAACTTGCTTTGTAAGCTTTTTGTTGTTGTTGTTGTTGTTGTTTTGTCTTTTAATCCCTGGCTAGAGTAACCTTTACCCTAGAACTAATACTAAGATATGACTCCTATCATCTTCTCATTGAATGTCTGAAGTATTCTATAAGGTCTCTCAACTTTGGAGACCTTTTTGGAACTTGAACTCTTCAGTCTTGTGTAAGCACTGAGAATAATTTAGCTTATATACAAGCCATCACTCTTTTCAAGCCTTATAAAATTTTCCCCTACTTATGTGCATGCAGCTTGGTACTGAGAAACACACAAAGAAACACATGAAGATTTCTGGAAGTATCTTGCTGTGTAGCTTCCCCTGTTCCATTAATCTGCCCTATGAATTCCAGATGTTTCAACTTCCTTTAACTTCTATTTTTGTTTCTGTAATGCAGCAAGACCCATTTTCTCTGATAGTGTTCACCTCTTAGCACCACAATCTAGAATGTGCCTCCAGAGAGAAACCTAAGGCAATCACAAAACTCATCTTGTGAGTTTCCTTCCTTTTCAGGAACCCAAGTTCTTTGATGCCAGTGGATCATAGTAAAACCAGTTTCATATATTTTCGCCAGTTCCAGGTTAAAACTAAAGAGAACCTTTATATAAATAAAAATACGTCTCATAGAACTGAAAAACAATCATTCTGTCAGATCTCAGATCTGAGCTGAATATAGTCCCTGAAATTGTCTATCTCATTTTCATCTTGGTTTTAGTTTTCTGTCATACAGGCTTTCTATGTATTCCAAGTTTATTTAGAATATTGAATCCAGAGAGGATCAGTTCATATTTCTGGAGGATTAACTCTGATTGGCCACTCTTGAAGTAGGAGGACTCCACTAAATAAGAATCTTATGGTCAGATATGTTGGGTTACGTTTGCAAAGCTGGCTGTTTTCATTATAGCCACATGTATATTGAGTGTTTGTATAGAGAGCTTTCTGGAAAACTGTAGTACAAAACAATAGGCTTCTAATTTATTGGGTAAAATGGAGTGCTAGAAAGAGTTTTATGGCAATTGTAAAACTTGTTACCTGTCACATGCTCTGCTTTTGGTTTCGTTTAGTGTTTTTCTTTTTTAAAAATTTAACTAGAAAGTTCTAATGTTTAGGGAATGATCATATTGAGGGTAAAGCAACAAGTAATCCTAAAACAGACCATTTAGTATTAATTCATTCTTTAGGTGTACTAGAGAATATTGTCTGAAAGTTACATGAACACAGCTCTGAGATCCCTGGGACACAAGAGTAGTTGACAGAACTTAAATTATTGTCCTTTACTAGGAAAGAAAAGTAAACAAATTTGAGTGATTTTTTTTTTCATGATGGTAAATTAAGAAAGAAACCTCTCCGTATTTGACTCCTATGGCATACCCTATTTTCATTTCTTCTTAAATAAAAATATTTACTGAACCTGAGTTTCTACTCTTAAAATACAATCTCCCTACATCTGCCACAACAATCCAATCTGCTGTTACCTTTGCCATTCAACTAAGACATGCTTTTTTAAAAGATTATATTGCCTACTAGTAGATTTTTTCATGCTTCTGTTTTGACAGCTCCAAAATTGAGCAGCTCTTGTTGAACAAGCGGCTAATTTTAAGAGTTCAAATATCTTGCTTATGTTAAACATTATTAATATTTGGAATTCTGAACCATTAGAAATTTGGATAGGTTTCAAATGTTATAATCACCATATTCCGGAGAAGTCTGTTTATTTATGTGTTTTCCTTTGTAGAAACTTGAGGCAGACAAAGAAAAGGCATTTTTGTGAAAAACTGAGGATATTGATAAAGGGGTGAATAAAAAATGCCTGAATGTGCCTTGATGTTTTCATGAAATTAAGGATGCGACAACTTCTTTATCAAGCTGGAGATAAGAGAAATACCTTAAAGTACCACAAGATTTTTTTTTTACATTAGCTCTGAAGAGATTGAGACACTCTTATTTTCCCAGAGCCTTTCTATTTTAAATGTACAGAATTATTTGGTTCTCTGATTCTCTGAACAAGAAAGGAGAAATGACAGTGAAATACTATGTGTGTGTGTGTTTGTGTGTGTGTGCGTGTGTATGTATATGTACATATACATACATATTTGATTTAATATACTTATGTATACTATATAAATATAGTATAGATGGGCATAAGGTCTACAAAAGATACAACTTTAATTGTAGGGAGGTAATTTATATTATAACTGGAATATTCAACCCTCCTTTCCACAAGTCTAATAAAGTGAACTAGTATTTGATTTTCAGATTGGTGAATAAATGATAAATGATTTGATAAATGTAGTGTTATCTAACATAATATTTGAACCAACTAAAATTATTCTAAAATTTTATGTTTTATGTTTATTTCTGCAAAGTAACATTATATATACATGTAATAAAACTATATGGATAGCTTTATATATTTTATATAAAGTTATTGTATATAGCTGTGTGTATGTGTGTGTCTGTGTGTGTATTATTCTGAGTACCCCAAACAGCATATACTGATTGTCATTTTGTTTATGTAATAGACTCAAATTATGAGTTTTCTTTCTTTTTTAATAAAACACAAACAAAACCTTTAAAAAGTAGTTCAGTGTCTTAGGTTTCAAATCATAGTATTAGTAAAGTTGTCTCATCAAGCAAATTATTTAATATATTTTAAAAAATAACAAAATTTTTCAACATATGTTTGTCTTGAAATTTCCAGAAAAACACCTCTAAGTCTCTGTGTTATTTTATTTTTGGTTGAAATACGTTTAAATATTACATGTCATTCAAGTCCAAAGTCATATAATACTTTACTTAGACAATATTAAGCATTCAATAAATATTTACCAATTTGACATTTACAGTCCTTGGATTGCACCAATTATGTGTTTTAGCATTCTATAGCTCTCAGATTTTACTTCTTGACAAGTTAATACAATCTTTAGGAGGAAACAACCACTCCACCCCCAACTACACAGTCATTTAATGACATATCAGTAGAAAGTGGTCGCTTTTTTATTATATAAATTTCACATGGTAACCAACCTTTGCAAGTTTTATAGTTAGAGTCCACGGGCTTATACTGATATTTAAATTTTAAATGAAAAAATTAATCTGACTCCATTAACTGTTTGCTGTTTTAGGTAATTTAGAAAAATTCATTGTTTCTTCAATGTATTTATGCAAATTCAGTAATGACTTATATAGAGTCCTTAAAAATATTTGTATTTCAAATATATTTACTTCCCCAAATAATGAAGTAATTGCTCTAAAAGAATGTACATTGTAGCCATATTTATTAAATTAAAATTTAATATCAGATGGAATTATTTTTATTCAGGTCATTAGATGTCTAATTTTATGAATAAATAATACCAGCAACATGTACAGTGCATTACGTAATGGCACAAAATGTGGAAATTGTATTAAATATCTTTAGTATATGCCACATAGGAAATTGCTTGCCTATGTGACCAGTTTCTAAATAGAAGTCGAGTTAAAAATACAAATAGTGACATTTTTCTACTTCTATATGGCTCTTTGAAACGCAAAGAGACAATTAGAACAATTTAGATTTTTGTTTTGGTCTGTTTCTGTGTATGTGTGTCTATCTGTCTCTCTGTGTGTGTGCATGTGCATACACTGATGTTTTACATATAAGGTTGACAATATATTGGGATATATTTTCCAGGTTTTAGCAATATCCTGGCTAAATTCAAAACCGGCTTGACTGGAAGATATATGCCATTCATTATTTTATTGAGGGAAATGAATTCTATTATGCTAGATTTTCCACTGTGACTATTATAGAACAAGGGTCTGTTTATAACTATTTGCAAAATATGTCTTTAATAATTATGAAAATCAGCCATAATCTTTAAGTACAAAGAATTGTTAATGCAAAAAATATACACTTTACTCTACCAGAGAGGAAATCATAGGCGCTTTATAAAGTTTATCATCAAAAAGACTATAAAACTACCTTGTCATAAAGGAGGTAACAAAATTTCAGAAATTCTAATTATTTAAAAATAGCCTATTACTCTTTAATAGAAAATTACCTTGACTCTAAAATTTGTTCTTTTTTATTCTTACTTAAATTTATTCAACTATATATTTTTTTTAGCAAAAATCCCATGGTTTATCATTATACTTGAGATATACTCAAACATACATATAAATTTAGATATTGAAATATGTACTTCTTTTACATAGGTCTATACGTGTGTATTTGTGTACATGTACATATATATGTATCAAGTATTTTGTAGAATGTCCCTCAACTGAGATTTGGCTAATGTTTTTCTCATGATTAGACTGGAGTTATAAGATTTTTGGAGGAATATCACAGAGGTAAGCTGCTATTCTCACAGCATAACATTAAGTGTATATACTATCAACATGACTTTGTTGTTGATGTTAAACTTGATCACCTGGCTGAGATAGTGTTTTCAGGTTTCTCCATGACAGTTATGTGTGGGTAGCCCACACATAAGGAGTGAAGAGTTGTGTTCCACCTCCATGCGGACTGAGTATATACATAAATTATTTGGAAAACTTCTGCATGGGAGATTTCTATTCTTATTTACTTACCCTTTACTCATTTACCTTATCTATCATCTATCTATCTATCTGTCTATATATTTATTGACTCATAGATATTTATTATACTTTGGCCTATGTAACCCAATACTACTTTCTTTATTTTGTTGCTCATATTGTTCCAGGCTTGGTCATTGGAAGCTTTTTCATTATCTTATGTCCCTTTGACATACCTTCATAGCTGTCTGCGTGTATGTCTGTATTTTCTTTTCCTTTTTTTAAGCACTTTCTTTCATTTCCTTATGATATGCTCTAAATTTATCTTGTATATTCACTGCCCTGTCCTAAAATCACCTACTTCCCTTTATTGGTAAATGGTATTAAAAACTAGTAATGGACATTTGGTATGGTTTTTGTTACTGGGGTGTTTGCATTTACATACTCTTAGCTGACAGAGCAAAGAAATATATGTCTATATGCTAAAATGTGTATGTACATGTTTCTATATGTAACTATATGTATATTAAGTTAAAATGACTTTGTACTGATTCCTTCAACTCAAATTTATTACCATAGGGTAATTCTGACCTTTTCCCCATGCTTATCTATAACCTCCCACTTCAACAGTGAGAAATCTAGCTCTACAGTTAACCATCCATTTACTTAATTGTTCTATTTCCATATACATACATGTAGTAGTTTCAGAACTGTTAACCTATGCACTCTTGAGAAACAACTTTATCAGCTAGAATACTCTGCTTTTGAACAGTTGACTTTTAGCTTTATAGACTTCACTAAGTAATTTCTGTAATTACTTAGAACAGCACCTTTTCAATTCATTGAAGTTGTTTTGTATATTTGTAATACAGTGAATGCTTTTGGCATATCTGCACTCCATCTTGGGAACCCTTGAGCAATTAAATGATTTTTTTTAAATCAGTAAATATTAAAGTTCATTCTTTGTACTGTGAAATTCTATGGTTTTTGACAAATACAGAGTATCCTATATATCGTTAGAGTATTGTACAGAATAGTTTCTCCACCTCTAAAAATCCCCTATTAATAACAATGGCCCCACGAACCACTAGCATTCACTGACCTATTTAACATCTCTATAGTTTTGCCTTTTCCGGAGGTCGTATAAATGTAATCTTATAGTACATAGCTTTCGAATTGGTTTCTTTCACTTTTCGATGAGTATTTAAGATGTGTACATGTCTTTGCATGCTTTGATAGCTGTAACACAAGAGCCCAAGGCCTGGAACATGCACCTGGGTTTGGATATTCCGGAAGACCCACCAGGAGGACTAGAGGGGTGACAAATGCTGTCTATTACTCATAAGGCAAGGACGCTTCAGCAGCAGCTGGTTGAAGCTGCAGGAATAAAGCTGCTGACCAAGAGAAAGCAGAGTTTTTTATGCACACAAGCAGAGGGAGGGGTTATCTCATTGAGGGAACAGCCGCCTTCTCAAACAAATGAGAGCAAGATGTGCTGCTTGGTTACAGGAGCAGATAACGTCCATGGGAGCAGCAGAAAATGTCCTTGGTAGTAGGCACTGCTGAAAGCTCTTTGTGTGCTGCCTTTCATGGCTGTTGGCCACGCAGCTATCAGTCTTCTGAGTATGTGGAGGGGCTATGTTCTGAGTTAACCCTAAAATAGTAGGTTTCTCTTTATTGCAAAATAGTATTTTGTTGAATGGACGTACCACAGTTTATCCATTTACCTATCAAAGATCATCTTATTTGCTTTCAGTTATTAGTGATTAAAAAGCTACTATAAATATCTTCATGATGTTATTTTTTATGTGAGTGTAAGTTTTCAAATTAGTTGGGTTAAAATCTAATTGTACAATTGCTGAATTATATAGTAAGATTTTGTTTACCTTGGTAAAAAACTGCCAAACTCTCTTCCAATGTCTCTCTATCATTTTGTATTTCCACCAGCATTTAATGAGAGCTCTTGTTGTTTTACATCCATGTCAGCAATCGGTATTATCAGGTTTGGACTTTAACCAATTTAACAGATGTATAGGGGCATAACATTTTAATTTGCAATTCTAAATGACAAATGATGTTGAATGTATTTTTACATGTTTATACATCAAATATCATTTGATGAAGTGTTTGTTTAGATTTTTACCCATTATTATATTGTGTTCTATATTTTAATCATTAACTTTTATTACTTCTTTACATATTTTGGATATTAGCTCTTTATTAAATGTTTTTTTGCTAACATTTTCTTTCAGTTTATGACTTGTCTTGGCCTTTGCATATCATAATTTTTTTTAATTTTAATATACTTCAACATGCCAATTTTTATTTCATGAGTCATACTTTCAATGTTATATCTAAAATCTTTTCACCAATCCCAAGTTTTGTCTGATGGTTTCTTCTAGAAGTTTTATATTTTAGCAATTATATTTAGACTTAAGATTCACATTGAGTTAATTTTTGTGTGTGGTCTAAAGTCTCTATCTAGGTTTTATTTTTTAACACATGGGCACCCAATTTTTCTAGGACATTAGTTGAATAAATAAAATGTTAATTTTGAAAAAAATTGTTCTCTCTATTAATAATCCTTGTCTCATTTACACATCATCCATCTTTTCAGAAAAATAACACTACTCGTCTATCTACTACATCTCAACCCACTGCACCTTGGCCTCTTTTCCACTCTTTCAACAAATTTATTCTACATCAGTGATATTAAAGTAGCATATATTTTGGGAAATTCTATAACTTATGACTTTATAAAGATGACCAATTATTTTTGAAGTTATAATTTTTTTCTAATTAAGTACTTAATAAAGCTAACTGTATATGCTTATATACAATGAATAATAAATAAATTTCACATGATTAGTAATAAGAATGTCTATCTCCTTTCCTTTAAAGGGCTTCTGAATATTGTCACATGTGTAGTTATTCTGGATTCATTTTGTTTTTGGCTTGCCTATGTCTGGCTGATCTTCTGTTATATATCCCAATGTTTGCCTTACATATTTGTAGTGTGTCTATTATTTTAGTTAAGATGCTTGAGTAGGAGATGATTCCATTTACTTGATATACCTAGATTGGGTAGTACAATGCATTGAAAAAAGTTTAATTAATTTGTGAAGAAAAAATGAGTATTATAATTATACAATTTGTTAGTGTCTGCATTGCTTATGGTACTTAGTTGCTGGTAAACTCTAGATAGTTAAAGATGAAAATACTTTATTAAAATATTGATTATTTTGCAATATTTCTAAAGGGTCATAAAAGTGAGCTCGAATGAAACATGGCCAGAACAAGCAGTCAAGGCAACATCCAGACAAATGACATGGCTAATCATTCATGCTATTGTCACTGCTACCAGTTGGATGATTCCAGCACTTCCAGTAGAAGTGAATTCCTCTGTTTCAGAAATATTTTATATATGTGTGCGGTATGTATTCATGTGTAATATTTTTTAAAAAGTAGTAGCACATTATACATACTGGACTTATTTTATATCAGCATATACATATATGTGTTATCCTTTTATATGTCTATGTAAGAGCACATTTTATTTGCTCTAATAAACATTCCAGAAATACAAAATCATTCTCAGATCCCCTTGTAAAAACTTGGGCATATACCTAACAGTGTTATTACCAGATATTTATAAAGATATTTTAAAATTTATGAATTCGAATTATATTTGAATTCATATTTAATTTATCTTTAACTTTTAATTTTAAAATTTAAAAAATGATTTTTAATTTACTTCTAAATAACCATAAATTATTTTCTTATGGATTTATGTGAGTTTTTTTCAGTAAATTGCCTGTTCATTTTCTTTGTGTAATTTTTATATGGTTGTGTAATTTTTATCTATCTTTATCAACTTTTCAGATTTCTTTTAATATTCTGGATAATAATACTTTATTACATCATTATTTATATATTCATATTCTTAATTGTTTGAATTGTATAGTTACAAAGAAATAGTTCATATTTGATCAAGTCAAAAGTACACAATATATCCCTTATTTGTATTTGGTATAAATCATTAGAATATCCTCTCCCACTGGAAAAAATCCATCCTTTATATTCTTATAGATCCCAGCTCTTTTTTACACTCCCAGACATTTAATCTATCTGAGACTATGCAGAACCTAGAATTCATTCTTGACACACCTACTGATCCATGATCCATGACTAAATCTCAAGCTTTATTAGATGGTGCCGTTCACAAGCCTCCTCTACGTTCTGCTCTTAGAATGGCAATCAGAAATGTAGAGCTCGAGCTATAGATAGCACAAAGATATCTTCAAGAGGCTGCAGGTAATAAAAAAAATAAGAAAACTAGCTATGGTCTTATTTTCGCCTTTAATCTCTGATTTAAATATGTTGATGTTTAATATAATCCTAATTATTTGCTTTGATCAACCAGAATACATCTTTTAAATGTTATAACATCTTTTATTTAAAAAAGAGAGAGAATCGAGGCAAATTAATTAAAAATAAATAAATTTTACATTTCCATTTAAAATTGTTTATGTTCATTACAGATGTTAAATAAAAGAAAAAATTTCCTTATATTTATGGTGACTATTAATTAGCATATGAAAGTATTTTTCAATCTCTTTCATTTTCTAAGATTAATTTGTTCTTTTTGTTAATAGTGTACATTCATGTTTGCATTCTACTATTTTCTGCTTAGCATTACAGAATGATTATGTAATATTATGTTACTTTGTATATATAAATACGATTTTTAATGACATCACAACTGTGCTATGTCAAAATAGGATTATAATGAGGTTAACAGACTCCAGACACAAAGATTCTATAGTGACAGAAATAGAGAAGTTGAGAATATGGCTACATAATGTAGGAGCTAAAATAGCATATTCCCCAAAAGTGAAATGTCTTCCAAGTTCATTCAGGGCACTCCATGGATATCTTAACCTGTGTCTGAAGCTAGTCAGAGTGAAGATTCTGCCAACTTGAGATGCTCCCTTTAATGTTCCTATGGGGGTTGTCTCTTGGCTCTCATTCTCTCATGACTAATGTAGAGCCTGTGCAAGACTGCCTGTTTGCATATGGCAAGTATCTCATGTCAAACAACTCTGATACGCACATGAGTGTTTACTGAGAAACAAGGTGATGCTGAGGATTATATCTAAGGAACTTCCTCCTGCAGGCCCAAGTCTGAGTGTCTGAGGGCACCCCTCAAATGATACTATAATTGATACATTTGATATGTATCAATTCCTCTATTATTTGCAATTCTGATTATTTCCATTTTTTCTACTATAAGTAGTAGTACAAGAAATAACTCGTGCAAGTCTTTATCTCTATTCTGAAAACATCTTCAGTTTAAAAGAGGAAGCAGGTTCTTGACTCTTAATTGATCATGGAAAAGTAATATTAGCAAGAAGGATGACATTGATTAATCAATAGTTTGGAGTTAAAAAAAAAATCCTGATAGAGAGTTGACATGATCTTACTTAGTGTGTCCACATCTCGTTTTACAATTTTTAATCTATTGTAGTCAGGCGCTCTGACTTCAGAGCAGATGGTGAGGGGCCATGGGCCAACGAATTCATTAGTTGGAACAACTTTTCTAAGATAAATGTTTTCTCATTAGCCAGTTTTTTCTGATTAGATTCAATTTGGGGGTAGGACTTCCTTCTTACATAGGTCTTAATGGAGAATATTTTAGTAAGCTGACTGAAATCTGGAGAAATCTATTCTATACATTAGTTAAACTTGAATATTACTTATTTAACCATCCTGTGACTAACAGTTTACTATGTGCATAAAATATTTACATTTACCTATTCTGTCCTAATATTACATCATCCTTACAAGTTTTCCAACATTGTTTTTGACCTAGACTATTGTATTTTAAAATAAAGTACTCTCTCTCCTCTGACTACAATATTTAAAATAAATAAAATTGAACATAAGATTATTAACCATAAATATATATTTTTCACAAGATTACTTAGAACATAGAAATAGGTTACTCATTAATTTATGATATTAGTTATTATTAGTCTTTTGAAATTTCTGTTTAGATAATGCATCATGTCTGAACAACTCAATTTGAGAAGACATCATCTCAGTATCGGCTTCATCTCTTCATAGTCTTTGAATTCTCTCTTCACACTTCTGATACAATTGCCTTATGTTTCTGCATAAATATTCTATTACTGCTCAAGAAAAATTGTTAAATGAGCTGTGTTTACATAGTTCAAACACATTTAAAATTAATAACTTTGTGATTATATTAATAATTAATGCTCATGTTTATATTTGTCCTACTTTATCTTAATTTCTTAAAATGAAAATAAATTTAATAAAATTTAAAAAATCATAATTATACACTTATAGTCAATTTTCACTTTTATTAGGTATATGATATTGATTAGAAATTGGAATATGTGATTTTTTATTGAAGATTGTGGGTAATCATATTTATTTGTGGAATATCCTCAAGCACTGGACATAAATTTATTGGTAATGTAGAAAAAAAACAGGAAAACATGGAATTGTATTGCTATTAATATTGCTATTAAATCTATGTAATATCATTTGAATCATATCCAAATGGTTTCTTCGTACTTGATGCTATCACCCTGACTTCTGTAAACAAATAAAAGTTAAATTTGATTAAGGAATTCTTAATTCTGATTAAAGATGATTCGTTCCTTCCGACTTTGTGTTTAGTGACAAGAGCTGCACATATGCTAGATAATTCTGGGTGTCAAGAAAGTCAAAATTTATATATTTTTCACTTACTCAAATGTTTCTGCAAGTAAATTTACTCTGTCTGCTCTTCATGCTCACAGATAGGCTACAGTATTCATAATGGAGTTTAAATACACATTCTAGTAATAAAAAATTGACCTGAGCAGATTTTCATAGGAAATGAATATAAATTTAATGATCATTTTTGCACTAATTACTATTGTACTTTCAGATTCTGAATTCATCTCAAGGGTAATGTTTTTCTCTAATTACAATATTTTATTCTTCAACTATTAACATTTTAATCTTGACATATCTAATTTTTAGCATGTCATTTAAATAAGTACACTTCATGTCACTTTTCTGCCTTATGGAGGACAGATGTTACTATTAAAACACAACTGTTTTCATCCATTACTACTCATTGTTTCATAAAAGTTTATACTACCACATACTGTTGACCAGCCTCATTCTGTAATTTGAAGTAGGAGACCAACATTGATATAATAATAAGCAAATGGGAGAAATTCAATGTTAGCTGACACAGAGAATTTTCCGCCCTCAGCACAGCTATATAATATAGCAGTTTAGAGAGCAATAGATGTACAGAGAAGTGAGAGCAATCAGCTGGCTTTCATTCAGTGAGATGGAAGAGCCTGTCAAAGACACCAACAACTAATCAGCTGCCGACGCTGATTGATGCTTTGCCTGCATTCAAATCTATCATAGTGACCAAGTAATGTCTACCATTTACCCAGCGGATGGATAAACTGGAGCTAATATATGGCTTCTAAGCAAATAGATCATTAATTCTGCTTAATATATGGGAGCTAAAGCTTAAATCTTCTTCCAAATAGCAACTTTTCCCTTGAGAGAGAGGGGAAAAAGCAAGTTATGGTTGACTAGGCAATAATGATATTTTTTACATGTAACAAATTTGCTGTGTTAGATTTTATTTCAGCTTGCACTTTGCAAATGTCTCTTGCTATTAAATCTATCAGGGTATTTATTAACATGTTAATTAAAATGGCTGAAGAAGATAAGAATTGATGAACTGAAAGAAGTAGAAGATTGCTTTTTTACATTCCTTCCTGGAGTAAAAACTATTTCTCCATTTGACTTTATTCTTTTTTTCTTATTCATGAGATGATTTTTTTTTTAATTGTAGTCATTGAGTTAATTGCATTTTATTGTCACTTGGTTTCTAATTTATCGCAGGGCATGCAATAGAATAGCTTGTTAATGGCTTATGAATCCAACATTTTTCACCAATCAGCATCAAAGAAAGATGGTTTGAAGCATGTATTGTCAAGCAATAATTTGAGGTACAATTAAAAGACATGCTAAGGCCTTTATTAAAGTAAATCAGATCTGATTAACTAGGACAGAGAGAATGAGGTATATTTTCAAAAGTGTCATTAGAAAGCTGAGAGTATTTTGTCAATCATCAAACTTTTGGTATTAGAGTTAAGAAGTTATTCTAAAAAATTTCTTTAGAAATCTCTGCATAAAGAATGTTTTTAAGTGATGAAAAAAATTCAAGTGAATTTATATTATGTCAATCATAATAAATACAATTTCTGAAGTTACTTCTAGTTATTCATCTACAACTAAAAGGTATTATGTAATTTAAAATATTCAAAATCCATTTTGTGTTTTTATAAATAATTTATATAAAGCAATTCTAATATATATTACTATGTTTAGCATAGATAAACTAAACATTATAAAATACTTAAATAAAAAAGTTAGGAAACATGAAATAATAGTAAGTTCTATGTCTTTAATAAGCATACAGGAAAAAAATTGAAGCTTCTTTCAGGCAATGCTTTTTTTACACAATGGATTAAATTCCTTTATCTTACTACACTCTTTACATTTTATCCAAGCTATAAAAAAATGGATAAACTAAGTCATTTGAGTGTTTATAACACTACATCATCCTATTAATCTCAGTGATTATTACACAAAGTCAAAAAAGTCATTAATTCTATGAAAATATATGGGGATGAAATAACCGATTTTAAGAAAAACAATCATCCACAGTACTCAATGGAAAATATCTGAGCTTTATTAAAAATTAATAGTAAAAAAAATTTCTGCTTATTAATCCTATCTTTATATTATTTTAATACACCATATCAAAACTTTGGAATTACTGATCATTAGAACAATGAATATGGGAGTTTGGCTATTAATAAACATCCGACTTCTCATTTAAAAGATAAAGGGGGAAAAACAGAGTTAAAAACCATAGATGGGGAAGGGTGGCAACCTACCTGACCAATAATCAAAATAAACAAATTAAAACTTAAGGCGTCATGTATGCCTTTTACAGAATACTCCAAAGTATAACAGAGACCTAGTTATTCCAATATAAGACTCTATTATAATTGAAGATGTGAATGCAAATCATTCTATCATTGCAAAACCTCTTTAGCAATTTGTAAAGGAAGTCTTAAGAAGATGGCATTTCTTGATCTTGTCAGTCTAGTTTTCTAATCTATCCTCAGAAAGTATGTGGAAATACATACACACAACACATACACACATGCACATATAAAACAAATTTATTATGGTATATTTAGAATAGATTAATTTTGGCAGAAATCATACACTAAACATTCAAAAATAGAGAAATGATTAAGCAAACTATATAAGTTAAATACTATGGAATATTTTATAGTGATTCAATTGGGTATATAATTTATCTTACAATGCTAAATTTAAAAAGCATAATATATTTTATAATAATATTATATGTATATCCATATGTTATGCACTGGTTTCTTTTTCTATATATATTTACATACATATACTTTAAATATTTAAAAATACATATAATTTCACTTATATGTGGAATCTAAGGAACTAAAAGAACAAACTAATCAAAAACAGACTCACAAATATTGTGGACAATTTGGTGACAGAAGGGAGGATGGTTGTGGGGCTGGGAGAATGGGGTGAAGGGTTAAAGAAGTACAAATTAGTAGTTGATAGTTGGTCACGGGGATGGGGAGCACGGCATAGGGAATGCAGTTAGCATTAATATGATGGCTAAGTGGAGGGCCAGGGAATGGAAGGAACAACTGGGTGGATTGTTTTATGAACTATATAGATATCTAACCAATGTACTGTATACTTGAAACTAATTTAAATAAATAAATTTTAAAAAATACATATAGGATATATATTCTTTTAATTTTCAATAACAACTTAAGAAACAGATTCAGGCAACGTTTTAAATGAATCTCTCGCTATCATTCTACTTGATATCTGAAACTTGATATTTGGATAATGCGGTATACCTAAGTATTTAAACTTGCCATCCAAATTTGCATTCCTTGAACTCGATATCCAAGAGATTTGGATAGTAGGGCATTCTGCGCATATAAATATTAAGAATTCTCTTTAGATGGTGGAAATATAGGCAACTTTTTCTTTCTATATTCTATATCCACTAAAATTTAAAGTGAGTATTTATTTTGTTTATTAATGGAGAAAATAATATACTTGAGTGAAAGTGAGAGAAAAAATTTCATAATAGACTAGATCTTTTGGCAACATAATTCGATATATTTTTAGTCCCTTCTGGCCTGTTGACATCTGTTCTCTCATCTCTGGAATATATCTAAATCTGTTAAGATGGTATTTTACCTGTATCTACACCAAGCTTAAACTCTCCATGATTTTATATAAGGATCAGCATGCTGGGCTGTCAGGTGCAGCTGAGCCATATAAAAGGGCTTAGAGACCATTAGGCTCAAAATCTAATAGAAGTTCTGAAAATTCTTATGTATTATGCTAGGATTTGATAGGCTCTTTAATCTAAAGAGTCACAGGAAAGTCCCGCAGTCTTCAGGCCATTAATTCTGGTAGAGAGCTAACAGCAGCATAAATAACCTAATGTTGAGATGCTCCATTTAGGAAATAAACAACTGAAAAACATTTCTCCTGTTGATAAGGATGAATGTCAGTTAGATATATTTTCTCATTTCTGTCTTTTATGGGAAGTGGTGACAAAAAGTAAAACAAAATAAACCTTATTTCAAATAAGAAATATTTTCTACTTAAAATTGGCAAGCCAGCAATAGAGAAGAATTGATTAGCAATATCTATTCAATTATGAGCTAGTCCATTGAGAAGAATGAACAATGGAAAACAATGACAAAAATAAATTATGTACTTCATTTAGGAAGTACATAAATTAATTAATCCATATGAGCAAATGACAAATCGAATGTAAAATTAATTTGAAACCAAAGATAAAATAACTACCCAAGGAAGCATTCCATTTTACTGGATATAATTTCTAGAGGAAAGCATTTGTTCTGAGCTCCCCTGTAGTCAAAAGAAGAAAAGGAAAGATCCATCATATCTCTGAGAAAATCAACCAGCAACTCAAGAGGAGCCTACTTTCCTGGTTTCCAATCTGCTTGGGAATTATCCCTGAACTGAGTTGCTAATGACAGGGAGGTAATGAGAATCTATGCGTCTGAGAACATGAAATTTCACCAAGAGCTGTGGGTAGTTAGGCCGGTATTTGTTCCACAGACACTTCTATAATATTATCCTACTCTTGATCCCTAATAGCAGAACCTTTTACTATATAAAAAAAGATGAAAGGTCTGCGGCCATGCCACCCTGAATGGGCCCTATCTTGTCTGATCTCGGGAGCTAAGCAGGGTCTGGCGTGGTCAGTATTTGGATGTGAGACCACCTAGGAATACCAGATGCTGTAGGTAATTTTTTTTTTTTTTGGTTCCAAAAAAAAAAAAAGATGAAAGTCATATGAAAACTTAGATTGCTCTGTACTGCTGCTATTCTTGGTAATTTGACTTGCTTTTGTTTAGCACACATCAAAATATTTTATATTCATCTAGCATAATGATTAAGAACATCAGATTTAGTTATACCACCTGAATATGGATTATAGCTTTGACAATTAGTACTTGATAAATACTGAGAAAGTAACAATATTTTTTGTATAACTTACTTTTTTAATTGGTAGACACATGTTGATAACTTCTACCTAATAGGTTTTTTTGGTTATAATATATTAAGATAATACAAGTAAAATGCTAGAAACAATATATGAAACATTTTAAGTATTCAATAAGTGATAAGTTAACATAATAATAATGATGTTTTTAAAAAATAATTATAAAGTGATCTGTTGATCCTTAAACATCTCTATAAAATATTGTAGGCAGGAGTCATTTTTTCATGTTACCAAATTAAAAAAAAATAAGAGCTCATATAGTTATGTGTTGCTCAAAGTAAACTTCAAGTTAACATCGGGAATATATGAGAGTTCACGGCAGGCTTTTTCCCAGCATCTTGCCACTGTAAATTTGCTAACTCTCATGGAGCTTTTCTAGTGATGCTAGTTCCCAGCAAGAACTCACAAGAGTAGATTTATTTATCTTCCTAAGAGGTGACAGTAGAAGCAATCCACTGTGTTAAGGCTACTATGGATTGCTGTGCAACTCACTGCTCACCTAGTATATCTCCTTCTGCAACTCCTACTCCCACATCTTTACTCCAGCAGTTCTTTTGCAGTCCATTTTCTTCACCCTCTTCACAGTGTCTGGGATCGACTACAAAATGTTTTCCTGATAAAAGACTCCAGCCCCAGGCAGGAGACCTCTTCAGGTCAATGGGAGCAAGCTGTTCATTAGAAGATACATCTCCAGAGTCTAGGCCAGTGCAATTCTTGAGCATTTACTCTTTCCACTTTCCCAGGGATAAAGCAAAATCTATAAATGGGTACTTCTCCACTCAGTCTGGTCAATTAATCTAGATTCAGCTTTTCTCTCCTTCCCCCTCACCCTTGCTTGTATATCCACTAGTATAAGACATGCTTTTCTCATATTTATCTCCTATTTTCTGGCATAGTGCTCAGAGTATGCCATACATTTAATATACTCTACATGAATATATGCGTATTTAAACCAGCATGATAAAATGTGTAAGGAAAACCTGCTGGTCTCAATTTCTAGTTAGCACAGAATGAAACAAGACTGAAAGAGAAAGGAACAGGGAAATGAATGTGCCACTGAATCATCTGGCTCTAAAGAGCCTTAGCAAAGGTTGCTAACCTTTATTCCTGCCTATTAAAATTGTCTTTGCCAAATGATTATTTTAGAAGCCTAGTGGCAGGTGTATTGCTACTAACTCACTGATCTTGCAGGGAGACCCACTATCCCACAGCTGGCTATGCAACTTGTATCATAGATTAAATTGCTTGGTTAGAGGGGAAATCAATTGCTATTTTTACAAAAAACTTCACAAAATGCTTGCAATCTAAAATGTAATGAAAATCTAAAATCCCTTTGTAGATTACTTTTATTGGCTCACTTTAGACTGCAAAAGTGATGACATTTCACACAGAACCTATTCTACCTCATTTCTTCCAACTATAGCACTGATTTTTCTGATAGTTATCAGGAGCAAATGAGTCCTTGAGTAGTTGCTGACATTCAGGTATTATTTTTATCCTTTAAAAAAAAATTTAGCCAAATTATTTTTTCTTATATGCAGCATTCTATTTCTGTTTTTTGACCTTCTATTCATGTTAGTGAACAGAAACAGCAAATTATCTACTGCCCCAATATGCTAGAATCACTTAAAAGAGCACCAAGCATTTATTTAATAAACATTTATTGAACATCTACTTTGTGTTAGGAAAATGGATTAATGGAGTTGAAGAAAATGAATAAAAACTGACTTCTAGACTGCCAAAATGAGAAATTCAATCTAGTAACTATTTTTCCCCAAAT
>NW_011889247.1:971750-976522 GCF_000151845.1 Pteropus vampyrus
CAATCATTATTAAGAAATTTAAAATGGTGAATAAATATTAACAACTTAGCTACCTTCTTAAGTTTCTATATGAAGGTTTCTTATCTTAGCAATTCAATCATATAGTCACTAGGTATAGAATGGTATTAAAAAAGGTACTAGAAAATACTAAAGGAAGAATAGGAGAGTAGATCTCTCCACTTTTGTTATAGAGAAATCTCAAGTACAGCATTGGAGGCCTATAAAGAATGTAGTTAGTTACATTATCAGTGTTTGAAGACTAACAATGTAAACAGAGTTGGTTTAAAACTTTTTTTACTAAATTAAATCCTATGAGTGATCAATGTAGATAGTTCTGAGCTAACTCCTCTCTGATAATTTCCCACTACCTATTAAAGTTTTAGATCAGAAATAATTTTTATCATATCACCTATTTTACTTATATTTCATACATATATCATTTCTTATGATACACTCCAAAGGTATTTCTTAAATTTAAACTGCTCCAACTTGTAATAAACAAATAATTCAATATTTTAAGTTATATAATATTAAAAATATATACACACATTATATATAATACATTCATTTGTTAATGAATTAATACTGAATTCCAGCTCTCAAAGTAAAGACTACCTTCTCGTCCACCCACACACTTATGTGAGTACACATACTATGGTAGCTAAATTATTTACACTCTCTTCATATCTTTGACTTTTTTAAAAAATGAAAAATGGGTTGCATTCCTACTACATAGAATTTTAAAAGTGAGATTGTTTCCTTTCGTGTTAGTAGAAGCATGTTTTCTTACAAGCTTCCAGCCATTTTAAAATAACCTCTTTTTAAGTCTGTGCAGCATTCAGAGTGTTGGCATGTCTATTACTGACCAGGGCCAGATTTAATTTAGATACTTTAAAGTTGGGAGAAGAAACTTCTTCTGTGTTTCAATGTCAGCACTTCGTACTCAGCTGATTGATTTATAAATGACTGAAGAAAGTACAAGCATGGCAAATAGCTATTTGAAATGTAAATATCTTTCTTTGAAATGCCTTTTTATGTGGCAGAAATAAACTTCAAACAAAGCTTTATGTATGTCTTGCAATAGAAGGATATTTTAAATACTAAGAAGTTTTGCTATGATTAATTTAATGATTGTCTCCATATCACAAAATAATAATAGTGATGAAGAAAAAATATTATCATTATGTGGGCAAAAAGAACCTAGAGACAAATGGTTCCTGAACAATGGCCAAAAATTGAGAATAATTGTCCTACTCTAACAGTTTCCTGCTGAGTTAGAGCATTATGATATTCTAGGTGCTGTTTAGGACCTAAATCTCCTTTTTGTCTCATTATTATTCAATACTTAACTTCCTCTAGCAGGAAAACTTTACCTTTCTTCTCTGAACAAACACTTCTAGTTCTTGTGATATAAGAGCAAAAGCTGTACCAAAATTCTAAATTTGACAACAGTCCTATATAGTGACTCAGCTTTCACTAACTTAGGAATCCATAAAAAATAGATTTTGTTTGGATAGTGTCACTCCCTATAGCTTTATCTCACTTATTTCCTCTTTGTTACTGCCAGTTACCCAGCATGCTGATAATGATGTTCCCGTCACTAGTACAAAATGGATAACGTTAATAACTATTGCCATTAAATTGACAGCCCACCATACCATGCCAGTTTTTCTGTCCATCTTTGGAACAATCTTGGAGCTCTACATTATTATATTTATTTTTAAGCATATATATTAATATTCAGGAAAATTGTTATTCCAATAGCCAAATAAGACTGAGTAAAGAAACTATCAATTAACTCTAAATCTTTCTGCCTCTGGATCTTATTCTTTACCAAAAGATACTTATTTATGCATTTATTCAGCTAGCTTCTATTGAATGATTAATACCAGTCTTGGCCTGTGCTATGCTTTAGCAATACAAGGGTGAGCAAAATAGGCACTAAACAGTCTTAAAATCGGAATGGATTTATTATGCTTCTCATTAGCGTTTTTTATTTCTTGTGATTTCTTAAAGTACAATTCTAACCTCTATGAAACTTAACAGAAAAAAATAAAGATGAATAAGTAAATAAATGAATGAATACCTTCCACAAGCACATATAAATAATAGTCACACTCTAAGGGTTCAAGTCCAAACACATGTACAGATCTCTCTAATTATCCTATAATAGCTCAGGTTATTCTGTCTGTTAAAAAATATATAAGCTAAATTTCCATGTATCTAGTATAAAGATTAATTAAGCATTTTACTGATTTATCATAGCCATTATCATTAACCTACCATTTATATACAAATTGTATGTTATGTATAAATAGACATATCTAGAACAATACAGACAGTATAATCACAGACAATGAAAAGCATATTATACATAATTTTAAGTAAACTTATTTGTCTTTTTTTTTGTTTGTTTAAGCTGTTCCTAATATATAGACTGCAGCCTAACAAATGACCTAAGGATATGGCAGGTTATCAAGCCTTTTCTTGGGCTGAGAAAAATGTTCTCATTCTAAGCAACAAGTGATATCTGTATGTAAAAACACAATCTCTTCTTAACAGTGCTAGTAAATATCAGTGTGGTTTTCTAATTAGTAGCTATGCTCAACCTCATCAAGAGAGCCCACACAAATAACAGGCTGTGCACAAATGTGGAGAAGAGACTGTGAGTTATATTTCAGCTTATGTGAACTAGTCAATGATTTTAACAACTATAAAATTGTGTTCACATTAAGAACAACGAAAGAGAAGATATACTCTTGAATTCTAAAACAACAAATTACAAATTAAGTCTGAAAAACAATACTAAGTACTCCAAAGTATTTAGAAGAAACAGGTTAAACTGGGACTGGTGACATGGCAGGGGGGAGGGTCTTTAAACCGGGCAAATAAAAGCATATTTGAGGTTTTCCAATATATAAAGTATCTATGCATTTTAGAGCTGTAAATTTCCCTTGAGTGTTAATTTGGCTGTTTTTATCAATTTTGTTATAAATTCAAACAACTTTTGAATATCTCTTTTAAATTCTCTTTGATTTACTAGTTAGTTAGAAGTTTTTTTATATACTTTCCTAACAACTGAAATATTTTCTAGTCTCTGCTGCCACAAGGAGAAAGAACAGAGTCTTATATATTTAAATAATTTGAAATTTTTCAAGACTGATTTGTTGTCTGGCATATGGTCTATTTGGTTAAATATTTCATAAATTATTTTGTTTTCTTGGATGTAGTCCAGGAAACATTTTATTAAATGTTCAATATATAATAAATTTATTATTATATATTTTTAAAAATTGATATGATTTTATATTTACCCATATATTTTTCTTTTCTAGTAGTGTTCTTATCTTTCTACAACTTCATCTTTCTATTTGTGATCATTTTTCTTTAGCTTGAATATCTTCCTTTAATAATTCTTTATATTCATCAGATGTGGTTATACTTTTCTAAATGTTCCAATTAGGTCAAGATGATTACATTTAATGTTCAAATCTTCTATATCCTTACTGATTTTCCATTGGAAATGCACATTAAAAAGGCCAACTACCATTGTATATGTGTATTTGTCTTCTTTTAATTCTGTCAACTTTTTTTAACTATTTTGTTTTGTTATTACTGGTAACAAGTTTTAAAATGTCATATATTCCTTTTGATTTCTCCTTTATAATTTTAAAAGTCTTCTTTATCTTTGGCAATATCTTTCTACAAATTTTATTTTGTCTGACAGTAATTTTATTTAGCCATAGCAATTTTCATTGAGTGCTTGTACATGCTATCTTTTACCTTCTTCCCTTTTCCTCATATTTTACATGTACCCTAAATAATGTATAGTTGCCTTTTTAAAACCAAGTTTGGCAATATTTACCTTTTAATTATATCATTTAAACTATTTACATTTAATGAATGTGTTAGCACTATAGTTGAATTTATTTCTATCATTTTACTGTTTTTTTCTTTTCCCTTTTTTCTTTTTACTTTTAGTTCTCTTCTCTTGCTATATATTTTATTAATGTAACTTTTATTTAGTGTTTTTTTTCTATTAACATTTAGTTACACAAAATTATGAAAATATTTTAGTGGTTAACATAAAGATTACAATAGGTATCTCTCACATATTTTGTCATGTTGATGCTGAGAAGGACTATACCTGCCTAAAAGGGCTTCTTGTGGTTAACTGGATCCAAATTCATAATCGGAGTCTAGCAGCCATTGTTCCCAGAGGCCTCTCGCACATACTCATATCAGAGAAAATTAGCAGACTGAGCTGCCAAGCCTCATTCACAGAATTCCTGCTTTCTGAGCTGAACCTTATAAAGGAGGCCCTAGAATCGTATTTTGACCAATGGGCTGATACCTGCCCCATCCAATCCAACTATATTCTCATTTGCTTCTTTACGGATCAATCAGAGTGGCTCTGTACTGATCAATCAAGATACTCAGTTCTAACCAATCAGGACATTTCTATTTGGGCCAATCAGACTGTGCAAATTTTGATTTGTGACTTGCATAAAAAAGGACCAATCAGGAACTAGGGCAGGCACTTTATATAAGCGGGCCTCCCGTTTGTCTCAAGGGAGCAAATTTGGGTTTCCACTGGCGGCTGCCTTTCACAGTTTACAAACTGCCCATCTAATTAAAGTTTCTCCTTTTATTGCACCGAAGATTGACACTCCTATTGGCATTGGATTGGTGGTGGCAGAGATCTTTTGTCGACAGTACCACCAATCTTACCTCTTCTTGAAAAAGAAAGATTTCAAAGTAGTTTATTTCAT
>NW_011889247.1:976572-978880 GCF_000151845.1 Pteropus vampyrus
TGTGACTTGCATAAAAAAGGACCAATCAGGAACTAGGGCAGGCACTTTATATAAGCGGGCCTCCCGTTTGTCTCAAGGGAGCAAATTTGGGTTTCCACTGGCGGCTGCCTTTCACAGTTTACAAACTGCCCATCTAATTAAAGTTTCTCCTTTTATTGCACCGAAGATTGACACTCCTATTGGCATTGGATTGGTGGTGGCAGAGATCTTTTGTCGACAGTACCACCAATCTTACCTCTTCTTGAAAAAGAAAGATTTCAAAGTAGTTTATTTCATTTCATCCTAACTTGTTACAATTGATGTCATATTTTACTTCTATATGTTATAAATCCACAGTAATAATTATTTTTTCAGTCAATATAATTTTTTTACCAGTATTATAGTTATCATTCTTCATTGTCTTTTTTATTCTTTCAAATCAATGTCTTTATCTATGATCATTTTCCTTCAGCTTGAAAAACACTCTTTAGTAATTCATGTATGTGTGTTTTCTGGTAACAAAATATTCTAAAACTTTTTTTATATGTGCTTTTGTTTATCGAGACATTTTTTCAGGGTCTGGAATGCTATAATAATTTTTTTTTGGTATTTTAAAACATATCACTGCAGATTTCCTTTCAAAAATTGGCCATAAGCCTTACTCTTTCTCTTATAAAGGTATCTTTTATTTTTACTTTTCTTTCTATCTCTGTCTCTGTCTATCTGTCTGTCTCTCTCTATCTTCTCTCTTTCTCTCATTTTGAGCAATTGATGATGACATACTTAGATGTGGTTTTTTTTTTTCATTTTTAATTTTTTGTATTTATCCAGTTTGTGATTCACTAAATTTCTTGACTCTGTGTATTGATATATTTCATTAGTTTAGATAATTTCTTGGTCATTATGATTTCACATATTGCTTCTTTAATCTCTCATGCCCTCCTAGAACTCCAATTATGAGTATATCAGTCTTGACTGTGTACGAAATATATACTATGCTTTTATTTATTCATTATATTCTGAGTTTGTTTCACTTTGGATATATTCTATTGACTGGCCTTTGAATTCAGTAATCTTGTCTACTGCTCTGATAAGTCTGCATTTTTCTCTATCCAATAAAGTCTTAATCACAGATGTTAATTTTTTAGTTTTAAAATGACTCATTCTTTCTTATAGATTCAAATTTCATGATTCATTTTTTGATATGTTCTTTATTTTCTTTAATATTAAAAATGATTATTTTAAGAACTTTTCTGATAAAAATATGGATAAAATAATTTTCTATTTTTTTCTTAATTTTCTATTATATATTTCTCTCTTCGTATATGTTCAATAATGTTTAATTTTAAACTGCACATTTTTATTTTATCTTCTACCAGAAATGATCTTTTCTTTTTTCTTTTTTTTTTTTCTTGTCTGTTATATAGTGATGGTGAAAAACTAATGCATTAAGAATTGAACTGAGTTGGGCTTTGTTAAAGTGTTAATCTTTTCATCACTGGCTTATTAATGTTCATTTCTGGTCTCTTAATTGAATGTGGGTCTCTTTTTCTTCATCTTGACAGACTGAGAAATATTCAGTTCTATATGGTGAAAAATTTAACATTATCTCTTTAAATTTCTGCCTTCTATTGCATGCTTAAGAAAGACCTCTCTTTCCTCTAGTACATTATCTTTTAAGTACTTGTGAGGTTTTTGGAATATTTTAGTTTACCTTCAGAAAGTCATAGGCCTAATTCTCCACACTCCCGTATATAGCCCCCAAACTTAGTAAATATCTTATGAGGGGAAACAAGTGAATCTGTGGCCCCTCAAGTTTTCACACTATCAGGCAAACCCCATACAACCGTAAAATTTTAGTATTTTTATTTTCACTAATAGTTTCTCTGAATGAGAAAGCCAAATCCACAATCTGCAATCAGAATCAACAAATTCTCCAGGCAGAAAATTGTCAGTAATTATTTGGCCATTACAGAACAACTTTCCCCATTCTGGAATTCTATCTTGTTCTTATTGCTTCCATAAAACTCTAATGACTTTAAAAATATAATTTGGTAACTTATCTTTACTTCTTAGTGTGAGATACGGCTACTATATCTTCCTACATTCTATCTAGAATCTAAAATCCAAAAACTTTATTATTTTAAAATATTTTATATATGCTGTTTCTCTTATTTCTCTTTTACTCTGTATTTTATTTGCACAATCTATCTCTTCCTTCTTCTCTAATCAGCTCTGCTGAAGTTCTGTGTTTTTAAACTTTTTAAAAGAATGTTTTAATACCATAAATTTTCTGTTTGCATTTTGTCTTAATTTAATAGATTTCTGC
>NW_011889247.1:980050-982610 GCF_000151845.1 Pteropus vampyrus
TTGCTTCTAATAATGTCAGCTAAAATTATTTTAAAAAGTAAAATAAAAATAATGTTTTGATATAAATAAAACATTTTAAAACATGAATATTGTTAGTTTTAATAAGTTGACTTTTCAATTTTTAAATATTTTTCAATTACTCTCATGTAATTAAAAATGTTCTTATTACTCCTATTCACAAGTAAAAAACATTCATATCAAGCTGATTTTCTCATATATCATCTTAGTTATGAACAATCCCTATATTTCCACTGAGGTAAGACAGGAAGAATTCTTTTTTCTAATGTACCTTTTCCTGTGATTTTCCATGAACTTCTACAACTTTTACCTTGCTCAACTTCTGTCTCAACTTCTCGCTTATGGAAAAGAGAAAAAAAGAGCAAGTCAAAAGAAATACAAACTATGTAGTGGGGAAAATTGCAGAAATCTACTAAATTAAGACAAAATGCTAAAAGAGAATTTATGATATTAAAACACTTTTAAAAGAGTAAAAAGCATAGAACTTTGGCAGAGCTTATTAGAGAAAAAGGAAGAAGTAGATTGTGCAAATAAAATACAGAGTAAAAAAATAAGAGAAATTGCATATATAGCATATTTTAAAGTAATAAAGTTTTTGGATTTTAGATTCTAGATAGGATGTGGGAAGATATGATAGCCCTATGATCTGACACTAAGAAGTAAGGATACATTACAAAATTATATTTTTAAAGTCATTAGAGATTTATGGAAAGATAGCTACTCCTTTCTATGTTTAGTCCATTCTATTATCATATATTAAAAACAACTTAAATGAGACATTATTCAATGAATGTTTGTTTAGCATGGCACTTTTACGATATTTAAGGTGATGCTATGGGAGAGACAGAAAATATATTGTTCATTTGGTAAAGAATAAAATTATGTACAAAGTATGAGCACAACTGTGGAGAGGAAAGGCTTCTATAGAATTAAATGTTGGGAAAATTATTTTATTTCAAATAGTTGTGGAAGGTTTTCTGTAAGTATATGAAAACTTAATATACTTCATGAATAGAATGAGTAGGTAAAGAATATAGTTATATATATTTTGGAGGAAACGAACTAGCCAGAGAAGAGTAGGCTATATGGGATACATATTATGCTGTCTTAGTTAACCTGATGAAAGAAATTTACAGCACAGTGAAACAATATTAGTCAGCAAGGAATATACTCTAAAGTCAGATAAATAATTCACAGATAACTCATAGTCATAATTATCATTATCAATATCATCATGTCATAATTGGTACAATTTTTGAGAGCCTACTGTGGGTCAGGGAGAGTCCTGAGCTTTGAAGAGTATACAATGTAGTCAGTTATTACCTTCTCTATTTTTCAGTTAGGAAAAAAAAAAAAAAAAAAAACTCAGACATAATTAAAACTTTGCCCAATGTTATATAACTATTTAGAACAGAGTTGAGTTTGGAAACTCAGGCTTTTATCTACTAAAGTCAACTCATTCTAACACATGACAGAGAGGTACCCCCCTTCCCCCAAAAAAAGTCCTCAATTACATATGGGATTGGACTAGGAGACGTTTAGTGAACATTACCAACTGTATGAACTGACCATAAAACTATATCATCAGTCTGTGCAGTGGTCTCAGTCTGGGCCTCAGAAAACATCATCCATCTCAATTCAGGTGAGAAAATTCCACCCCTTAAAAGTATGCAATTTTAAGGTCACACAACTCAGACTGTAATTTAATAGATTTCTCCTTTAAGAAGTCCACTGTAGTTCCACGTAAACGTACTTTTTTCCTCATATATTTTTGATTTCATAGTTATCATAATCCTGATTTCAAAGGATAGGAATGTATTAACCTATTTCTATTTTGTGCCAAACTCAACACCTATTCCATGTTTTGGTGTCCTCTCTAAGCTTTTTTGGTCCTCATCTGTTTGTTTTATCTTCCTTATGGTAGTACTTAAATCTCAATGATATGATATATTTTGTGTGTTCTAATCAAAAATTCTATTGGCTTTCAACTTCCTTATTATATAGCCAAAGGAAGACAATATAGCATAGGTTAAACATCATACATTTTGTAGTCAAATGTCGCTGAATCCTACTTCTACCATCCTCCATTTCTAGGATATTGGGTCATTGTTTAAAAACAAAACAAACAAATCTCCAGCCTTTAATTTCCTCTTTTATAAAATGGATGCTGGTTAGTTTTAGTGATAGTATTTTTAGACCATCTAATGTAATGCCAGGTCATATGCACAAATAGTAAACAATAACTATTAGTAGGAATGGCAACTTTATCTATATCAAATTTGTAGTGAACTAAAACTTAATAGTGGGATTAGAACATAAAATTTAATTAATTTATTCAATAAAGCAAATTTAATTCAATAGTTTAACTAGTTCATAATCAGTTAATCTGAAAACAAAATGATAAGCTTTATGTGTGGTCATCATTACTTTTTTGTTAGATATCTAATTTACCTGGCATTCATGACATTTTAATACTATTAGATAAATGTTAAAGGCCAGACAAAGGTATTTAAAATCAGACCAGCAAAGTAATTTTCTCATG
>NW_011889247.1:984955-987682 GCF_000151845.1 Pteropus vampyrus
CCATTCTAACAGGTGTGAGATAGTATTTCATTGTGGTTTTGATTTGCATTTCCTTAATAGCTAGTGAAGCTGAGCATCTTTTCATATGTCTATTGGCCATTTGTATGTCTTCTTGGGAGAAGTGTCTGTTCATGTCCTCTGCCTATTTTTCATTTGGATAGTTTGATTTTTGTTGTAGGTTTGTATGAGTTCTTTGTTTATTTTGGATATCATCCCCATATCAAAGGCATTGTTTGCAAATATCTTCTCCCATTCAGTTTGTTGCCTCTTTGTTTTGTTGATGATTTCTTTTCCTGCTCAGAACCTTTTTAGTTTGATTTAATCTTTTTCATTTATTTTTGCTTTTACTTCCCTTGCTTTTGAGGTCAGAATTATGCTCTACACTGAACATTAGTATTTTCAATTGGTTTTGAACTTAGGGTTTATTTTCTCAAAAAACAAATAAATATTTTAATTTAGTATGCAACTTTTTTATATTGCTTAGTTTGTTTGACAAAGCATAAGAATGATTTTTTTTCTCCTGTTTTGACTACTTGTTCATTTCAGTCCATGTAAATTTGTATACATAAAGTGTAGCAGATTATTCTACAGACTCAAAGTGCAGTAGACAGTTTCAGACACTGTTTAGAATGAAACCTCGACTCTGCCTCTGACTAGATATATGACATTGAAAAATTTAACCATTTGCACCTATTTTTATGATCCGTGAAATGATAATAATGAAACAATAAATGCCTTACTTCACTGCTGTCAGCAGAAATTATTTGATATTTAGAACTTAGAACGATATATAGACAATGCTCATGAAAATTTAGCTAGCTTTAGTAAAGTGATTTAAATCTTTTGTTTTTCAGGCATTTGATTTTTTTTTTCTTTCTGAAACAAATCATATATTATTGCACATCCCTGGGATTATACTAATTTACTCCATGAAATTTACTCTTCTTGATACACAGGCCAGTGAGACAATTAGATCAAATCATTAGTTTTAAACTATTGTTCATTCAGTCACTTTCAACAAATGAATGTCAGAATTTTCTTTGTGTTCTGAATTCAGAAATACATTTCTAATATATGTATCAGAACATATTTCTGGTAGAAGTGATAAAACAAAAACGTGGTAGACTTCAGAAAAATCTGTTTTTATCCATGTGCTAGAAAAATGAGTTTCAGAAAATCTCTTAAGTGTATGAGTTGCATTTCTAGACATTTGCATCAAAGGGAGACCCTAGCCTTTATCCTCTAGAAAGGGTGTTCTTTCTTTCTTCATACCTGAGCCATCTTGGGCAGGTGCTGCCTATCCTACCATTTAGATTTATAGTCAGGCTCCCATATTAGGATTAGTCTTGGATTGAAAGAAACCACATACAGCCTACACGATTAAAGTGGGAGAGGAACTTTTAACATTCCACACATCCCTAATCTGTATTCTCATTTGTATTAGTTTCCTAGGGCTGCTGTAACAAAGTTTCACACACTGGGTGGCTTTAAAACAATATATATTTATTGTCTCACACTTCTGGATGCTAGAAATCTGAAATCAATATCCTTCTGTTAGGTAGCTAGTCAGACACATGAGTGACAGGGGGAACAAAGGAATAGGGGCTGAGCCTAGAGACTGCCCAAAGAACACTCCAATGGTAGTAGAATTCTGGGTATATACATGCGCACTAGGCAATATGGCAGCCAACTGTCAGTCAAAATGACCTCACTTGCCAATCACCTAGGAATGTCTCTGGAACCATCCATTGCAGCCCAGATATAGTGTAGACATTCCCATTTCTGGGTCCTTTTTGCCCCTTTGTGGCCTTTTTGTGGCCCTTTTGAGTTGGCTATTGTGGTTATAGCAATCTGGTACAGCTCTTCACTGGGACCATGCGCCTCTTGGGGCATGCTTTATCTTTCTAAAACATTTTCTTTTCAGCTTCCATGGAATCAGTTTTCTTTTTACTTTTCTAGCTGCATATTCTTAGGCTTCATTGTTAGATTCTCCCCTTTTACTTAACCATTAAGTGCTAAATTATTTCAGGGCTTGTTTGTGGGTCAGCTACCCTGGTTTTATTTATATCATCACCATAGATGATAGTATAATCTGATGACTTTAAATACCACTTATATTATGCCTTTAACTTTATGTCACCAATTTAAATCTTTGCTCATGAATTTCAAAAATACATATTAAAATGTCTCTCTGACATTGCTTCAAAAATTATTTATAAACCTTACAATCTGAATGTATATAAAATAAAAATTTTGATGATCATCCTCCCTCACCCCACGAACCTACTCTTCTCAGATCTTTTCAATTCAGTGGGTGGCCTCAGTTTTCAACCTATGAAAAATTGTTTTATTCATAAACTATATACTTTGTTTCATCCACAAGATCTCCAAAATATTTAGCAAATCCCTTTTCTTACTAATTCTCATCTACCACTACCTGATTCTAAATTTGCACCACTTCTTGCATTAAATGTCACAATACCTAGTATTTTCTTCTCTTCTATCCTTTCATCTCAATAACCCATTCTCTATTCGGCAACAAAAGTAATAGATTAACATGATAAATTAGAATATGCCAGATCCTAGCTTACAAACTTTCCACCTTACCATAATCATACCACTGACTAACATCATTTCATACAACTTCCACTCTCCTCACCAAATCACAGGGGTATCATTTTCTTTCTTCAAATAGACCAGTATGTTTCTCAAAAGAGCCCTCTCTTA
>NW_011889247.1:987732-989940 GCF_000151845.1 Pteropus vampyrus
CAATATTGCAAGCCTAGAATTTTGACTATTTCAGATTAATATATAAACAAATAATAATTGGCCAGACATAATTTTTAATTATTTTTACTTTTGTTTTATTAAATTTATTGGGGTGACATTGGCTAACAAAATTATATAGGTTTCAAGTGTACAATTCAATAATACATTGTATGTACATTGCACTGTGTGTTCACCATCAAAAGTTAAATTTCCTTTCATCACTATATATTTGACCCCTTTTACCCTTATCTACCTTCTCTCATTCCTCCTTTCCCTCTGGTAACCATTAAACTGTTGTCTATGTCCATGAATCTCTGTCTGTTTGTCATATTTATTTGTTACTTTCAGTTTTATATCCCACATATGACTGAAATCATATGGTTCTTAACTTTTTCTGTATGTCTTATTTTGCTTAGCATGATAATCTCAAGATCCATCCATGTTGTTGCAAATGGCAGTATTTCATCTTTTCTTATGGCTAACTAATATTCCATTGTATATATGTACCACATCTTTATCCAATCATCTATCGAAGGACACTTCGGTTGTTTCTGTCTTGGCCACTGAGAATAATGCTACAATGAGCATAGGGGTACACATATCTTTACAAATAAATGTTTTCAAAAGTTTGGGGTAGATACACAGATTAGGGATTTCTGGGTCATATGGTAATTCTATTCTGAATTTTTTGAGGAACCTCCATACTGTTTTCCATAGTGGCTGTACCAATTTACATTCCCACCAGCAGTGTATAAGAATTCCTTTTTCGCCACAAGCTCTCCAACACTTCTGGTTATTAGTTGTTCTGTTGGTGATAACCATTCTAACAGGTGTGAGATAGTATTTCATTGTGGTTTTGATTTGCATTTCCTTAATAGCTAGTGAAGCTGAGCATCTTTTCATATGTCTATTGGCCATTTGTATGTCTTCTTGGGAGAAGTGTCTGTTCATGTCCTCTGCCTATTTTTCATTTGGATAGTTTGATTTTTGTTGTAGGTTTGTATGAGTTCTTTGTTTATTTTGGATATCATCCCCATATCAAAGGCATTGTTTGCAAATATCTTCTCCCATTCAGTTTGTTGCCTCTTTGTTTTGTTGATGATTTCTTTTCCTGCTCAGAACCTTTTTAGTTTGATTTAATCTTTTTCATTTATTTTTGCTTTTACTTCCCTTGCTTTTGAGGTCAGAATTATGCTCTACACTGAACATTAGTATTTTCAATTGGTTTTGAACTTAGGGTTTATTTTCTCAAAAAACAAATAAATATTTTAATTTAGTATGCAACTTTTTTATATTGCTTAGTTTGTTTGACAAAGCATAAGAATGATTTTTTTTCTCCTGTTTTGACTACTTGTTCATTTCAGTCCATGTAAATTTGTATACATAAAGTGTAGCAGATTATTCTACAGACTCAAAGTGCAGTAGACAGTTTCAGACACTGTTTAGAATGAAACCTCGACTCTGCCTCTGACTAGATATATGACATTGAAAAATTTAACCATTTGCACCTATTTTTATGATCCGTGAAATGATAATAATGAAACAATAAATGCCTTACTTCACTGCTGTCAGCAGAAATTATTTGATATTTAGAACTTAGAACGATATATAGACAATGCTCATGAAAATTTAGCTAGCTTTAGTAAAGTGATTTAAATCTTTTGTTTTTCAGGCATTTGATTTTTTTTTTCTTTCTGAAACAAATCATATATTATTGCACATCCCTGGGATTATACTAATTTACTCCATGAAATTTACTCTTCTTGATACACAGGCCAGTGAGACAATTAGATCAAATCATTAGTTTTAAACTATTGTTCATTCAGTCACTTTCAACAAATGAATGTCAGAATTTTCTTTGTGTTCTGAATTCAGAAATACATTTCTAATATATGTATCAGAACATATTTCTGGTAGAAGTGATAAAACAAAAACGTGGTAGACTTCAGAAAAATCTGTTTTTATCCATGTGCTAGAAAAATGAGTTTCAGAAAATCTCTTAAGTGTATGAGTTGCATTTCTAGACATTTGCATCAAAGGGAGACCCTAGCCTTTATCCTCTAGAAAGGGTGTTCTTTCTTTCTTCATACCTGAGCCATCTTGGGCAGGTGCTGCCTATCCTACCATTTAGATTTATAGTCAGGCTCCCATATTAGGATTAGTCTTGGATTGAAAGAAACCACATACAGCCTACACGATTAAAGTGGG
>NW_011889247.1:990960-993326 GCF_000151845.1 Pteropus vampyrus
TAATCTGATGACTTTAAATACCACTTATATTATGCCTTTAACTTTATGTCACCAATTTAAATCTTTGCTCATGAATTTCAAAAATACATATTAAAATGTCTCTCTGACATTGCTTCAAAAATTATTTATAAACCTTACAATCTGAATGTATATAAAATAAAAATTTTGATGATCATCCTCCCTCACCCCACGAACCTACTCTTCTCAGATCTTTTCAATTCAGTGGGTGGCCTCAGTTTTCAACCTATGAAAAATTGTTTTATTCATAAACTATATACTTTGTTTCATCCACAAGATCTCCAAAATATTTAGCAAATCCCTTTTCTTACTAATTCTCATCTACCACTACCTGATTCTAAATTTGCACCACTTCTTGCATTAAATGTCACAATACCTAGTATTTTCTTCTCTTCTATCCTTTCATCTCAATAACCCATTCTCTATTCGGCAACAAAAGTAATAGATTAACATGATAAATTAGAATATGCCAGATCCTAGCTTACAAACTTTCCACCTTACCATAATCATACCACTGACTAACATCATTTCATACAACTTCCACTCTCCTCACCAAATCACAGGGGTATCATTTTCTTTCCTCAAATAGACAAGTATGTTTCTCAAAAGAGCCCTCTCTTATTCCCATCCCCAGACCATTTATACTAATGGCTCCATCTTATTTTTCGGATATCACGTAACACTCTACTTCCTCAAGAATTACTTCTGACCTCAGTTCATCTTTATGAAATCACCATGTTTATTTCATTTGATTTATCACAATTTAAGAAATATTATCTGGGTTACATATTAGTTTTCTTCTGTGTTTTCTGCATTTTTCTCTAAAATATGAGCTCAGGGATTTTATCTTGTTTACTATACCTCCATTGACCAATGTAATGAAATATATGTGCAAATGATTATAAAAACCATTAAATTATGTTGCTCAATGTTCTTCAGAAAGAAGCTTGCACTAAAAAAGTCAGATATTTTATTACTATACAAACTACTCTTTTATATAAACGCGGGTAGGGGGAGGTGAAAATTCAAGCACAGATTGAAATTGGGAGCCAGTATTAGGCTTGGAAATGGTTTAGGTTTACTGTTGTTTTCAGCAGACACCAGAGAAAAGCAGAAATTGTAATAAGCCTCCTGGGCATTGGCAAACACAGAGACCAATAGTTCAGAGGACATACTAAATCCAAAAGACGCCAAGCAGAGAGGAAAAACTGGATTCTAACTAAAGAGATTGCAACCAGTCTCTACGAGAAAGATTGAGAAAGGTGAAAAGAAGGTAGAATAGTAGTTTCTCTGAGGAAAGAAAAACTACATGTCATTCATTATTTTCTTCTTTTTAAAAAGACTTTATTTTTCTAGTGAAGTTTTAGGTTCATAATAAAATTGAGAGGAAAGCACCCCCTGCCCCAGCACACACAAGGCCTCCCCTATTATCAACATCCCCCACCAGAGCGGTACATATGTTACAAAAATATTGACACATCATTATCACCTAAAGTCTATGGTTTACATTACAGTTCACTCTTGGTGGTTTGGACTATGGGTTTGGACAAATGTATAATGGCATGTATCCATCATTATAGTATCACTCAGGGTATTTTTACTGCTCTAAATATCCTCTGTGCTTCATCTGATCTTTCACTATTTCCATAGTTTTGCCTTTTCCATAATATCACATATTTGGAATCATACAATGTGTAACCTTTACAGATAATGTAGCTTCTTTCAGTTAATAATATGCATTTAAGCTTCTTCCACATCTTGTCATGGCTTAATAGCTTATTCCTTTTTAGTACTGAATTCAGTTCTCCTTTTAGGAAGGGATTGTAGGTTTGTCATTGAAAATGGATCAGCAATTAAGGGGCTTATTGAGCACTCTGTACCACAGATAGAGAAAATGATTTCTATAACGTATCTCATTGAGATAACTTAACACTCTCAAAGGAATTTCAAATACAAATTTCAAAAGCCTGCTTAACTCATTTTCTATGTATTATATCATACATCATTTCTGACCATGACCTTTTTAACCCAGCATTATATGTATGATATCTTTTAATATTGTACATTAGTATATGAGAGTAGAAATATATGCCAAGTAAAAGAAGAGGCTGGGAAGTTTGACTGGAGTAAAAATGAGTGGAAATCAAGGCCAAATTACATTATGAAGTCAATTATCCTCAAAGAGGATTATTAAAACTCAAAAGATATTTATAAGGATGTTGTAAGAAATGAGGTTGGCTTGGTACTCCCTGGAGAAAGAAGTTTATATAAGCTAAATAGAATTAAGGAGATGTGTGCAGGCAAGGAGCAATACAGAAACAGACATAATGATAACAGTTGTCGAATGA
>NW_011889247.1:993376-996052 GCF_000151845.1 Pteropus vampyrus
TAGAGAAAATGATTTCTATAACGTATCTCATTGAGATAACTTAACACTCTCAAAGGAATTTCAAATACAAATTTCAAAAGCCTGCTTAACTCATTTTCTATGTATTATATCATACATCATTTCTGACCATGACCTTTTTAACCCAGCATTATATGTATGATATCTTTTAATATTGTACATTAGTATATGAGAGTAGAAATATATGCCAAGTAAAAGAAGAGGCTGGGAAGTTTGACTGGAGTAAAAATGAGTGGAAATCAAGGCCAAATTACATTATGAAGTCAATTATCCTCAAAGAGGATTATTAAAACTCAAAAGATATTTATAAGGATGTTGTAAGAAATGAGGTTGGCTTGGTACTCCCTGGAGAAAGAAGTTTATATAAGCTAAATAGAATTAAGGAGATGTGTGCAGGCAAGGAGCAATACAGAAACAGACATAATGATAACAGTTGTCGAATGAGCTACATCACCGATAATACTATCTTTCTCTGAAGTTGAATTTGGTATGTTCCAGGAAAGCTAGTGGTGTGAGATATCCATTAATCCCCTGGGCAAATCAGGCAGATTTCATTCCAAACCTGAATATCACATTTGGTAATGTAACCCCAAACCAATGTGTAATGCCTACCTCAGATTATGTGTTCATTTCCAAGCAGAAACATAGATTATCATGCTATTCAACACAGCTTGAAATTGCTATATGCCTGTCTGTACTTCCTTAAAGCTTTCAGTACATTTGTTTTTCTTGTTTATTTATCTTTTCCATCAGAACTATATGTATTTTTAGACTAGCAAATTCAACCATCCTAGAAAACTTATTTTATTGTATTACAAAGATTACACCAATAAAAGCAGATTTATTGAGCAAAGCAAAAGGAAGAATCAACAAACAAAATTGAAAAACTAATATCTATGAACTTCCCCATACACTGACATATTTGTCATTATTATATTCTAGAAGGAAAATAGCATTTTACTTTAAAACCTTACTTTCATGTATTATACACTAAATAAAGATATTGTCTGAACACAGAAAACCAAATATTACATATTATATAGCCAAAAACTAAGTTCTGGCTACTAATTTTTGATATCGATAAAATAATATGAAAGAGCTCATATTATGAACCATAACCACTGTTATGATTTAATACTATATGCTAAAACTGGATACAACAAAGGGATCTCTTCAAAACTTCTGGATAGATTTAGGATTATAAAAGTTGACTATCGGTTCTGGAATAATTTCCAGGGGGTAAAATTGATACTGGTAGACTTAGAGCAGAGATAAGGCCAAGTTTCTAGAACTGATCATGAAAAATAATAGGTAAGGTAAAATGGAGAATTTAAGGCAGAGAAACAGGTACAATTTCAAGTTCAGCTATTTTATCATAAAATGTTCTTTAAAGGTCTATGACTGGATCCTGTAGTTTCCATTGCTCTTAATTGAGTGAAGGTAAGAACATTAAGTCATCATATTTTAGATTTTCTGACATAGTTTTTTAATATATCAGCATTTTTCTCTACAATTTTTTTACAAGATTAAAAATAATTATAATCTTCATTTTATACTTTACTATAATGTGCATTAAATATTCTCCATTTGCATCTGCACATTTTACTATATGGTAAGCACTATAATAGAGTCAAAAAAACAATGCTAACTTTAACCAGTATTTATACCTTAGCTAAAGGCTGATTAGTTTCCCTTCTTGAGAATTTTATTAAATCCACACTCCAACCACTTGTTCTATGGGGACTCTCACACTTTAGACAAGTATACACCAGTCCCAATCACCCCAGAGCCAGGTAACAGACTAGAGGCAGTCCCTACTCTCCTCCTCCAGAAATAATTCCTATTACCCAATCCACAGGAAGCCCACAAAACCTAGTTAACCCTACTCCATTTATACATAAACTGCCCCCCTACAGCTCCAACTTGCTGTTTTCCTGTCCCCTGGTGCAATCCTCTGTGTGGCCCTGCCTGGCAGCCTACTCTCCTTTGGAGTTGTATCAAAAAGTTCTGCCTTTCATCTATTCAAGTGTCCTTGTTGTGCCCTATTATCAAAAAAAAAAAAAAATTAATATTTTATAAAATAGGCATACAATACATATTTGTGAGACTGATTTAAAATTGAATAAGCATCTATCTATGACTTTTAATCCATGAGGCAAATAGAAATTCATTTCCTGGAAACTGGCCAGTTTCAAGTGAAACTACAGAGTATATAGTGTCTAACGAGGAAGTGTGGGAATACTGGCATTTATTTTTCTAAGGACAATGAGTTGGAAAAACCTTAACCCTCTTACCATACCCCCTCTGCAGCCATCACTACCTAAGACAAAAGGTAACAAAAATGGATCAGTGTCTTAGGGCATCCACAATTTAACAATAGGTTTTCATTATTCAATCTAGCTTCTACTTAATTTGTCCCCTGTGGGCTTCACTTACTTTCCTGCAAAACTACATATACATTTTATTTAATTTATTGGGGTGGCATTGGTTAATACAATTATATAGGTTTCAAGTGTGCAATTCAATAATGTCATGTGTATATTGCTTTGTGTGTTCTCCACCCAAAGTTAAATTTCCTTCTGACACCATGTATTTGACCCCTTTACCCTTATCTACCTCTGCTGCTCCCCTGCTCCCTCTGGTAACCACTAAACTATT
>NW_011889247.1:996102-1027813 GCF_000151845.1 Pteropus vampyrus
AAAAAAACAATGCTAACTTTAACCAGTATTTATACCTTAGCTAAAGGCTGATTAGTTTCCCTTCTTGAGAATTTTATTAAATCCACACTCCAACCACTTGTTCTATGGGGACTCTCACACTTTAGACAAGTATACACCAGTCCCAATCACCCCAGAGCCAGGTAACAGACTAGAGGCAGTCCCTACTCTCCTCCTCCAGAAATAATTCCTATTACCCAATCCACAGGAAGCCCACAAAACCTAGTTAACCCTACTCCATTTATACATAAACTGCCCCCCTACAGCTCCAACTTGCTGTTTTCCTGTCCCCTGGTGCAATCCTCTGTGTGGCCCTGCCTGGCAGCCTACTCTCCTTTGGAGTTGTATCAAAAAGTTCTGCCTTTCATCTATTCAAGTGTCCTTGTTGTGCCCTATTATCAAAAAAAAAAAAAAATTAATATTTTATAAAATAGGCATACAATACATATTTGTGAGACTGATTTAAAATTGAATAAGCATCTATCTATGACTTTTAATCCATGAGGCAAATAGAAATTCATTTCCTGGAAACTGGCCAGTTTCAAGTGAAACTACAGAGTATATAGTGTCTAACGAGGAAGTGTGGGAATACTGGCATTTATTTTTCTAAGGACAATGAGTTGGAAAAACCTTAACCCTCTTACCATACCCCCTCTGCAGCCATCACTACCTAAGACAAAAGGTAACAAAAATGGATCAGTGTCTTAGGGCATCCACAATTTAACAATAGGTTTTCATTATTCAATCTAGCTTCTACTTAATTTGTCCCCTGTGGGCTTCACTTACTTTCCTGCAAAACTACATATACATTTTATTTAATTTATTGGGGTGGCATTGGTTAATACAATTATATAGGTTTCAAGTGTGCAATTCAATAATGTCATGTGTATATTGCTTTGTGTGTTCTCCACCCAAAGTTAAATTTCCTTCTGACACCATGTATTTGACCCCTTTACCCTTATCTACCTCTGCTGCTCCCCTGCTCCCTCTGGTAACCACTAAACTATTATTCGTGTCTATGAGTCTCTATTTTTTTGTCTTGCTCTTCTCAGTATTATACCCACATATAAGTGAAATCATACAGTTCTCCACTTTTTCTGTTTGACTTAGCATGACAATCTCAAGATTTATTCATGTTGCAAATGGCAGCATTTCATCATTTCTTATGGATGAATAATACTCCATTGTATATCTGTACCACATCTTTTTTTATCCAATCATCTATTAAAGGGCACTTTGGTTGTTTCCATGTCTTGGTCACCGTGAATAATGCTGCTATGAACATTGGGGTGCATATATCTTTGCTGGGTGTATAGTAACTCTATTCTGAATTTTTTAGGAATCTCCATACTGTTTTCATAATGGCTATACCAATTTACATTACCACCAGCAGTGTATGAGGGGTCCTTTTTCTCCACATCCTCTCCAATACTTGTTTATTACTTGTCCTGTTGATGATAGTTATTCTAACAGATATGAAGGTGGTATCTCATTGTAGTTTCTATATATACATTTTAAAGGCTTTTCAAATATTTTATTCAGTGTTTTCAGGTAGTAGAATTATTTTCTTTTGGTTTCCTTTCATTTTAATTGGAATTTTTTTGAGGACATTCAAGTCATCCTACTGAGAAAATTAATGTCTTCCAATACAATCCTAATAATTGTACAGATTATGAATAGTGGGAGGGATCCAGTATTCTTTAATGCACTGATAAAGTGCTGGCTTAGGAACATTGCCAAAATTGTATGGTGTTCCACTTATAATGTAAGGTTAGACTTTCTTAAGGAAATTAGGTACAGTTAGCAATTTAGAAGAGTAAATCGAAAGGAGACTTCGTGACCAACTTTCAACTTTTAAAAGAGTGATTTAAAAGAGAGGTTCTTGCCTTACTTCTGTGTTTTCACATCATTTCTAAATGGCATGTCATTTGGACCATTAATAGGACCGTGATTTCCAATATACAATTTTTTACAACATGTAACTGCACATAAGTCTTCTAAAGCATACAGAGAGTGCATTACACTTGACGATCATTACTAAAAATTAGCTTTATTGGTGTATCATTCATCTCTGAGTCTATTATATAATCTTTTGACTGTTAATGTTGTTTTTGTTTTTTACCTTGAATATAAAAAATCGACTTTTGAGTCTACTAATAATTGCTATTTTGCTATGGAATCCCTGAAAGAGACCCTCTTTACTGTAAACAAAATAGAAATGCAAAAAGAAGAATATGTCTATACAAGCAGTTTTGAATTGTTTTCATCACTATACCGGCAAAAAAAGCATCCTATATGTAATACTGTGTTTGTAGAGCACTCATAAACTGTCTTAGTTACAAAACTCAATAAAGTGCTTTATTCCCTGCCAGCTGGCATCTGTTCCTAAGAAAACCCATTTTAATATGTTGTTGTCTACACACAATCATTTTTTAATGCACCCTAAAGTCCACTTTTACAACAAGCTTTGCTCCTGAGGTTGTTTCACTGATGGTATATGCACGGCAAGTAATAAACTAAAATTAGTAATGCAGACACAGAATGAAAAAAAGCAGAATTCATTTTGTTTGTAAATTGTGCCCTGTTTGGCTAAGGTAGATATTTATGAACACTTTGCTGGATTTAGATGTGATGTCTAGGAAGAGCTGTGTGGGAACATGTAGTAGAGGCAAAACATGTTTTTATGTTCTTACTTTTTATCCAGTCATTCTAAATTTAATCTTTCATTTACCCTGACCTCATTGTGACACGGATAGCTTTATGATGCTTTGAAAGAATGGAAGGGCACTTATCTCTGTGCCGTAGGGGTGATATCCTGAAACAAGTGCAGATGTCCAGGGTTTCACGAGAGTAAACTGCTATTACACGGTAATGTGGTAAACAAATATGAACGAAGCCTCCTTTCTTTCTTATTTATAAATATCATGGATGGCAAATGTTTATCAGGTCATAATGTAAACCCTCTGCCAGGATTTATTTTCTTATTAATTTGCTAATTTGTTTTTTAAATGAATGTAACCGAGATATTTTTGCCATGTCATGAGAAGAAAATATCAACATTTAAATAACCTTGATGTGTAGATAATTTTTTGATTCCAAGATTTTTAAAAAATTCTCTGTACACACACACACACACACACACACACACACACACACCAGATATATGAACAAGCATTACTTGTAGAATGCAGTAAAAATAAAACTATATTTTTAATTCCAGCTGCCCCTTAAAATTTTTTTCTCCAGTGGTGTTATCTTCCCCAGGGCATAGAGAAAACTTCTTATAGTTCTCATGATTTTTATGTTCACTGTTTGTAATTTAAAAGCCCTATAATTCTTTAAGTCAGAGGATACAATCTAACATTAAAAAATTAGAAATGTCCAGACCCATATAATAATCAATGCTTCACTTTTTTATTCAAATATAAAACTTATATCTCCTCTCTTTTCAAAAAAAAACCTTCTCTACTCAGGAAGAAAGACACCCTGCAGCATGAAGAGAACTTTATTGGTCTTTTCTTCTTTAACACCATAGCACTTTCTCCATCCCTATATTGAACAGGAGTGGGACAGAGTTCAATCTAATCAAAATCATTCTGACTTTGCCAGCTTTATAATCTCCGGCCTGACACATACCTGAAAATAGATTTATTCTCGCAGTAAGTTCTTCTGAGGTTTCTTCAACTTTTGTTTGTTTATTCTTGTTTTGAATCATAGCCCCTTTAACTAGGCACTTTTACTAGTCATATATTTGATGATAATATGCTCATCACTCCTCCCATTGGAACCTTACTCCTTTTGCGGAATACAGGAATCTAGGAATGGCATTACTTTCCTCTTTTGATTTGTTTTTTTTTTTTTTTTTTTTTCATCTAGGTGGCCCTATTCTATAGGACAAGAGAACAGCACCTTCAGCAATCTGTCCTCATTTTTGGCCATGTATGCCTCACAATAACCACCAAAATATCCTTTGCCCCAAGAATAGCCTCTGGCAGGTCTATCTGCAGCTGGCTTATTGATATCATAATATTTGAATGTTTACGCATGTATACAAATTTACTCTTTTCTCCCATAAATCCAATGATTCTAAGTTCTATCTCCAAGGCTGAAGTAAGGACAGGTAACTGTCCCTGTTCCTTTTGTAGTTATCTGCCTTTATCCTCTAAAATACTCAAGTACTTTACCATTTTATACCCTCCACATGGTTGACTTAAGAACCAGTTAACTTCTTTTTAGTCACCTATTTTGAACTGTCTTTATGGTGAACTTTTGAAGTGCAACATCTATTATCTTTACTCAACAGCTACTAGCTGTGATAGAAAGAGCTTGATGAGGTAAGGATTAGAAATACAGGGTAGTGATAGCTTTTTATATTAAGGTATATTAAATGTAAAAATCACTTTCAGTTTTCTTATGCTGGTAAACCTACGTCAATCTCAGGTTGAAAGAGCATTTAGTAACATAGAAAACATGTATTTCAAATACTCGCCAATGAGTATAAGTCAGAATCACTTCTGATTAATATCTGCCCAGTGGTTGAGAAGATCTACAGTTATAGACTTTGATCTGGAGGGTGTACAGTCCATCACTTCCTCTATGTGTTGTTTGAATTCTACAATGCTAACTCATACTCTAATCTGTCTAGCTCAAAAAGACAAAAGACCTGTCAATCTTTACTTTGTATGGTTTTTACATTACATTAATAAGGGTATTGAATATGTGTTTTCAAAACACACAGTGTCCCCTGGAGATTATGACAAATGGGGCATTCTTTCTTCAAGATGAACATTATAGCTATATAATATTTAAGATCTCTCCCTTGTTAGGGCAGAAGGTCACATAATTGCATATGTGGACTGTTATCCCTGGCATATTTTTAAAATGGAATTGTGCTTTGGCAAATCCTAAAATTTACAGTAAAAGATAATAGAAGAATGCTTATAGAAAACCTTTACACTAGTTCAGTTTTTGTTTATCTTACAATAATTCTTCTATGAAGTATTACTGGAACTATTTGTTTAGGTTTTAAAAGTAATTGTATTTATATTGAGTAAACCACATTGTTTTGTTTTAGTTTATAAATATTATCGATAATGTAACTTGTCAGGCTTCGTTATATACATTGTATTCTAGGATATTCAGAATATAATTTTGAGAATTTTAGGATAACACATAGCATGTATAGAAGATATCAAGACAATTGTTTTCTAACTTAATTTTACTTTTGAGCTTATATCATTTTCACAATTTATGTTTTCTACTATCTTTTTCTTTCTATCAATGTATTGCATGTATTTTTCATAAACTTGCTAAACATATTTTTGCAATACAATGCAAAAATTTTAATTTTTAAAAAGTTATTATGTTTATTGTTTCATAACCACGATATAAGATGAGACATTTGAACCCACTGTATTGGAGCTAAATTCAAGAAATTCTAACCATCTATGGCTACTTTTTCCCCCAGATAAACAGTCACAGAAGAATGTGTGCATACCTTTTTGTTTCATTAGATTCTGCTTCCTACATCTCTAATAACTGGATGAAGTAATGGGGCCAAAACAACAAAATCAATAGGTTTTATGGAATCCAGGAATCTGAAAGTTGTCTGACACCAAAACTCTGTCCAATAGATGTCTTCCATTTAGAAAATTACAGTGGATGTTTCAGTGGATTTTGGTCTCTGGCCATATTTAAATACCCTTCTTTTGCTTAGGAAATTTAATGAAGAAGTGTCTGTGGCAGAGAATTCATCCTTTTGGGGGACTATTAGATACTTCTGCCTCCAAAGGTGACTATATCAGAGAATCATCCACTGTGCACTGACCCCTGAGATGCTGGTGCCCTCTGCTAAATTAGTCCTGGTAGGTAATTTGGACATTGTTTCTGTCTTCAGTTCTCTATGTCTGATTCTCTGTTCCATCCTGTACATTCTGTGGGTTGCCTAATAATTTTTAAATTAAAACATTTACACTGGAAACTGCTGCTAACAAAGTCTTGACTGATAACTAAACAAATTTCTCTTTTGTAGCATTAAAAATATGCTATAGAGACAGAAGCCATCAGAATCAGAAGCAAAGCCAGAGAATTGTAGGAGCAAAGATAGACACAAGCAGATCCACTAGACAAGAGAAGAGGATACTGACTTCTGATGCATAACCAAGACAACTGGACCACATGAGCATCTGTAGTTCACCAGACACACTCTTGTTGTATCCTCTTAAGTAAGGACCCATCCATTGTTTAATTATTCATCTGACCTTTCTGTTCCCATATAAATGGATACTTTTGCTTCTTCATATCTAAGTATATCCTGGTAGCAGTCCCTCACCAGAATATAAATAAATGATACTAAAAATATAACTGACACAAGAAATTACATTTACTCAAAAAGTGTTTGAATAGATTACAAATTAGTCCTATCTCATTTTGTACTACACACACAAATCATTCCCTTCATGTTCTTTTTTGTTTTTCTTTTTTAGAAATTATAGAGATATTTCTTATAGCTAGCTAGAGAACATAAGACACATTTACTTATTCAGATTAACAAACCTGTAGTAAAAAAGCTGCTTTTTTCCCTTGTTCTTTATAAAAATCTTTCTAAAGAAATGTGAGCATTATTGCAACCCACCTGGTATTGTTTATCATCCCCGTTTTCCATTTCCTGCTGCATTAGCTCTAAGTTCTGATGCAACATTTTTTGGTATCTGCCTACAAAGCTTTTCCTCTGCTGTCTTTTCCCATGAGGTTTTCTTTGGTTAATAACACCCTGTAAGTACTTAATGTGGAATTATGAATTGTTGTAAAGGTAGACTGAACAGTGCTCGACCTCACAGTTTGTAGATCACTATTGATTTAAAGTGACAGACTAAATTCTCCACATTAGCCTGCACCACATTTTTAATACAGCAATAAAACAGAGTTACTCCAAAGGAAACAATTTTGTCAGTGGCTCTAAAACAGTAAACAGAATACAAATATCAGAGTACTTTTCTCAGTTATAGAGCAAATATATTTAAGAACTGAAGTATGTATTGCAGAAATTCATTGCCTTGCACAATATTTTGCAGAAGAAAAGAAAAGGATTAGCTATCATACCAGGGAACTATTTAAGGATGTCAATTATATCCAAAATTATTAGAAATAACATTTTTTGATTTGGGTGGAGGGTATACGTATTTTAATCTTTTAACCAAGAGTGCATGCCCTTTGCAGTATATTATAGCTATTTAAATCACATGGCCACATTGTTTCAAATCAAAATAGTATCAAGAGAGCTATCTCATAAACTCCTGGATTTTCTGTTTCATTACTCACTTTTAAATTAAATTCTCAGGGCAATGGCTAAAGATGGCAAGTGGGACATTTCTCCTATTAAATTTATAATACTACTGCTTTACGACATTCCTTCAACCTTAATCTATGTAATCCAGCACATGTAAAAAATTTAAATGGACAATACATTTTAACTGTAATTTAAACAAATTATGGCTTCGACCTAAATATTTTATAGTTTAGCTAAATCTCTAGTCTCATTTGCAGTTTACATTTGCAAATATTAAAATGTTAACTTGTGCTTGATCATCATGTTTCTGTTGTTGTTCTATTCCTTTTTCTAGATCCCATGACTATTTCTATGACTTTATTTATAGAATTTTGATTCTTTTTCTTGTTGCTGTCGTTTTCCCCCCAGGTCTAGTAATCTGTTCATCTATACATTTTAAAAATTTTCATTATTGTCACTGCATTCGAGGTTCATATTTATCTTTACAATTTTTCTTTTGCAATCAATTTATTTTTTCTCTCGGAGGTTCAAGAATTGTCGGTGTTGAAGTTCTTCTTTGATGAAACCATGACCTTGAAAATGACCTGTCTCAAGAACCTAGCCAATGTGCTCCTGAATGCTCTCTCATCCCCTAATTCTTCTGCTTTCCTAGAAATGGATATGCAATAGTCTACTCATTTTCTCTGAAATGAATGACCCTTTCCACTTCCACTACACTCATTAACTCTACAAACACGGACTGAGTTCCTATAGCTTACTATTCTGCCTATTCAGTGGAATAAGAATGTTAGGCTTTATTATAATTACTTGTTTCCATATCTATTTTTCTTATAACAGTGAATGCCTCGAATCTAGAAACCATACTTGTCCTTTTATTTACAGTACCAAGGGTACATTCTACAAAGGTCATTTGAAAGAATGGTTTAAAGAATTCATAATTTTTACAAAATAAGTTTGATGTTTTTCACAATACACACATATGTACTCAGAATTCTCTATTCAAAAATGTGTCCTCTCAAAAATGTGAAGGAGGACAGAATATGTGGGGTTAGATAAAATGTAAGATAAAATATGAGAAAACACATATTTTCATAACTTACTCCTTTCACAATATTTATAATCAATCAATATTCACTTCATTTGCCTCTGTTCCTAGATCCTAATTAGCCATTGCCTAAGATATAACTTTTAGTCTGTACAAGTTTATATAAGTTTCCGTATTTCTCCTTAACTCAATCAAAACATCAAAACTGATAATGTACACAGCGTAATTCAGTTGAGTAGTTTGAGCAAACTCAGTTAGTGTTGTAGAATACAATAATTACCACAAAATTCTCCTGTCGCTTTAAGTGCAACTCTAATACCACTTTGCCATCCCTCCCATCAAGAGTAGAGTCCAATTCTTCACCTTTCAAATTTGGGCTTTGCTATTTGTGTTGATTTATCCAATGGGGTATTAGCAAATGTGACTTGAGCAGAGATTTGAAAAGCACTTTGCACATCGGGGCTTTCTTTCTTATTGCTGTTTGGAATTCTGAGATTGGTCAGGTAAAGAAAAATAAGACAGCCTATTGGAGCATAAGAGACAGCCTATTGGAGCATAAGAGACCACATGGAACAGAGATGAGCTCTCCCATCTCAATCCCTATAGACCAAACAGGCTGCCTGCAGCTATGTATTTAAATGCGGTCATCCTGAATCATCAACCATATGCAAGTTTAGAAATAAGAAATGCCCATAAATCACAGAATTGTAAAATATAAAGTTTATTGCATCAAGCAAGTAAGTTTTCTTGACATAAGCCATCTTCCTCAATGAAGCAAATAAATTCAGTTAGTAAGTACACAATTCAAAAATTAAGCAAAACAATAACCATTTATATTAATTGATCTTATAATATAACCATTTATATTAATTGATCTTCCAGCTTCACTTACTAAAGCTGGAAGATATTGTAAGCATTTTCTCATGAAATTTGATTCTGCACTGGATGTTAAAATTTATTATGACATTTATTCCAAAAGAGAAATAGACATTTATGTAGAGTGTTGTTGGTAAGATGGGATCCTTGAAGAAAAATGCTTTCAGTCTCTTCTTCCCCTTTTCAAATTGGGTCTTGAGTTTTTAAATGCCTTTAGAAAAAGTTAGCCTAGATAAAGCTAGATGGATATTTATTTTATCTCAGTTACCAAGATTTTTGCTTAGTAATACATTTAAGTATTATTCTAATTTGTGGCAATTCAAAATAAAAATAGTAATGAAAGGGTTGCCCTTGTTATGTCTTGGGTTAAAGCAGCCGCTTTGGTCCTCGGTGACGGGGAGGAAGGGAACGTGTTTGATGAGGAAGCCCAAGAGTTGCTCCTGGTGCAGCGGGAATGACCCTGGAGCCACATGCAAAGACGTGTTAAAGTAAAGCTGCATAGAGGGCGCGAGGGTCACTTGATAAACTGGGTTATGGGGAGAGGGGCGTGGACTTGTGAAGCACCTGGGTCTCGAGACTTTAGACAGGCCAGAGTGGTCCGCGCCTGGCCCGGCGCTGCCCTCCCTATCCCTTGCCACCCAGTCTGGCCCGCATCCCGCTATGATTTTCCAGTGGGTTACTTAAAAGCATGTAAAACTACAGAGCGCCTTCCTCGATCGCCTGAGGGGTGGATTAGACTCTGGGTCCGAGCAAAATAAACTCTAAACTTTGAAGAAATTGCAGTTTGATGAGGATCACAGGGAAGAGGGTGGAGGAGAAATAAATACCCTGACTATGATAATTAAGGTTGTCAGAAAACATGTACACAGTTTACAAGGGTGCTTGAATGGGCGAGGAACCAAGGAGTGGAACTAATGTATATGGATCAAGTGAACTTAAGAATGTTGTCAGAGGTCAGAATGGGAACGCTAATATGGAATACTTGTGAAAGAAATATTAAAGTGAGTTTCTTTTTTTAAAAAAATAGTAATGGCAAAGGCACTTTTAGCTATCACTTACTGAGTCTTTGATATGCAGTAACCAATCACTGTGCTGATTTATATATTCTAGCTAATCTAATTTTTATAGGAGTTATCTTCAATTCACATATAAAATAGTGCAGATTAATTTATCAAAAGTCATCCTGTCATTAAGTGGTGTAGCTAGGGTTTGAAATACGACTTTCCTTCTTTCCTGAAGATATAAGAAATGATATTATTCCTTTTTTTGGGTCAGAGATGTTTTAGTGACTGCAGCACAACAACACATTAACACATGCAGCCTTTAACTTCTCTATAATAAGTCAAATGTCCTCAGAATCAAAGATGATATAATAAGAAGGCAAATGCATAACTAACAAAAAGTCCTCAAACTAGGAGCGACCATTTACCATTTTGGTGCTCAGTCTTTCTTCCTATTTTGTCATTTTTTTTTTTTTTCTGTCCGGATTCCATCCATTACTATTTATATTAATAACATTACTATAGAATTTAACAAGTGACGAGAAATAATCTGGAAAACAAGCAAACAAGAAAAACTAATACACAATTTAGAAACTTGTCTGAAGTACTTACAAGTAAATATTAAATAAACCTGTCATGAACAAATAAATGTTCATCTTATATTTTCTGGAAAATGATATTTCACAAAGAGTTGTCAAATTGTGTTGATTGTGAGATGGCTTATGGAGACAACAAACATGTTTTGAAGCTTAATTCTGCTACTTATTAATTGAGTTACATTAGCTGTTGTGTGTTATATTAGTTAAATTCTTTGAATGTCTTGGTTATAATTTCTTCTAAGTTAAGAATATTAGACAACTATCTTGCAAGCATAAAGACTGTATGTAGAACAATTCAGATAAGATATCCTAGTGATAATGTTATAATAAACCATGTTTTAAAAAAATATATATATTTATTTTCTTTGGACCTCTGCAGAATCAATGAGACAGTACCTGGCATTCTTTAGTATAGAGAAGAGAAAAAACAGATTATCCCTGGAAATCTGTCTGCTCATAACCGTAAGCATCTTTTATTTACATTGGAAAACTCTCATGTACTATATACTTGTTGAGAAGAGGTTATTATTCTGCATTTTTAAAATTACCTGTCTTACTTGGGTCTAGGGGACGGCAATGCTCCTAATCATTATAGATTAAACTCCATTTTACAATTAGTATAAATATAGACACTATGATCAAAATTAATTTAGTTGGTGTTAATTGGTATTTTAAATTGGATTAAGTGATAAAAATAGCAGGTAAAATATATTATCCAATCTTATAAGCCTAACAGAGTATTTAAATCTAATAATTTGTTTTTTAACCTTCAAAATCTACCTCCAAACTAAATATATTATCATAAATTCTTAATAGTTCTACCGTCTTTGTTAATGCTGTTTTACCCAACTGACTGACCACTGGAATCACATATATGAAATTCAAACAATTCATTCAATGGTTGAGAATTAGATCTTGTGGGTTAGTTTTTAAAGTCTAGAGCTAGAGAAAACCTTAGATATATATTCAATCTCTTTATTTTTATAAGACAAGAATAATCAATCCTATATGAATATGAAATTATTTGTTCCAAGTCACACAATATAGAAGGGTCATAATTAGGACAAGAGAGGTAAGGCATCTCATATTTCAGAACTAGCCAAAATTTAAAATTTGGCTAAATTAACAGGGTATTTATTAGGATTCTAAATTAAGAATTCTCAAAATATTGAAAATGTAGCATGAACTGATATCTTGTATAGACTGCTTCTATACAAGATTACTCTTAACTAGACCAAATTCTTAATTAAAGCTTCCTATTGATTACAAATTGTTTTGTTTTTCTTTTATATTATGTGGGCTTTTAAATGAATTTTAGAAATTATTTATTCTTCCAAAAGTGTTTTTTATTCTTACATTTATTAAATCAGGATCCAGAATACTGCAGTGTCCTTTTTCCTCAGTGTTTTCAGTCTCACAAAGAAGTCAGTTACGGCATGTTGGAGATTTATGATTTGTATTCATCTTTCTAGCTTTGGCAGCTTTTTTCTAGGCACAGATGCTCCTTATTCTTAGCCTTTCTGTTCCCTCTAACAAATGTGCCACCACTACAGGCATTGTAGCTGCTACAACTGGGCACCTCCTCATTCTTGGGGCATGTATCATCACTGATGCTCTGCAATTAGTCATTGTCATATATGTTTTTTTTTTTTTCTGGAAAAGATAGGAAGACAGCCTCCTGGTGTTTTAATGTGAGGGACACAAGAATGTCTCCTCCTGGTGGGTTACACTCTTTGGGGGAGTTTTCAAAGCAGCATATGCCTCAATATCTAATAGAGATTTTATTTTATTTTAGTATGATGCTTCCTTCATATTTTCGCTACAACGCAATAAATCTCCTAGGAGAAAACTTAACTAAAAGAATATTACTCAAACAAGCTGAGGCCAGTTATCTTGGACTCAGAGCAGATGAATAATTCTGGAAAAAGCATGACACATTTTATTTTACATACAACCTGTCTAATCCTTCCTAGAATTGGGTCTGAGTTCAAGCAGTACAATGATAGCTCAAGAGTAGAAATTAGAGATATCTTTTACAGTACACATGTCATCATGCTAATTTTTATTTCTTTTTAAAATAATATAATTAAGAATAGATAAATATGTTATGTATTTTTAAATATTTTTAGTATAACTGTGTATGAATATACACACTTGTGGTGTATAAAAAATTATTTTAAATTTTGAATTAAAAAAGAAAAAAAAAACTCCCTCAGAGAGATGAGAACAGATTTATAACCAGCTGGTGCCAAGCTATATTTGGCATATGGAACCTAGATTTAGTTATCGTCTTCAAAATCCATAAATATCATTCTAGCAACACTATTGAGCATGTAAGACAAATGGTTGGGGAATTCCTTTAAGCAATCCCCAGGTGATGAGAACAAGGTCAAAAGTCATCACAATGCACTGAAGTTCCTGAGGTTTGCATCCCTAACTAGATTCTCTGAGGCAGCCAGACTGTCAGTGCTGCAGGGGACAACGATGGTATTTTGAAAGATGTGAGAGCAGCAGGTTACTTTACTGTATTTTTGTAGGCTAGTATAGACACAAGGTTTTGTTAAATAAAAATATGTGAAAGATGTTAAGTTCTGAGCAGCCGACTATTGGGGTGGAATGGGAGGACTGTCTTCCACTCAGAAACTGGTACCAACCCATCTTCTGTGTCTTTTTCTTAAAGGGACCTCCGTGCTCACAGCTAAATAGCTACTGAGTTCTTCTGTGTCATGACTTTTTATTAAGCTATCTCAGACTCCCCACCCCCTACCTCAGTAGCACCTACAAAACAAAAATAGATTTTCTTCTACAGCCTTGTAGAGAATTCTGATGTTGTATACTACCTTCTCTGAGAAATGCTTATCGCACTTGGCTCTGCATCCTGCTTCCTTCTCAGAATGGGTTCTCCTTTTGCCTCCTTCTTAATCACAGCTAAGTCCACAGGTGATTGGACCAGGAATAGACCTCTGATGCATCCTGAGCTATCTCAAAAATTTGGATTTGAGATCCAGAAAACTTTGTTTCTAATTAATAAAATCTAATAAAAATTACTGTTAATCCAAGCCTGAATGGCCATACTGGGCCTTTATTCAAGTTCAGCAGAGAATGAGCTAGAGTTGGCTCCAGTTTTTAAAACTTTTCAGTCACAGTTGACATATGATAGTATATTAGTTTCAAGTGTACAACACAGTGATTAGACATTTATATAACTTATGAAGTAATCACCCAGTAAGTCTTATACACATCTGAAAACATACATAGTTATTACAATATTATTGACTATATTCTCTATGCTATAGGAATTAATGTACTTATTTGGCTTCTACATGACAAAGTAGTTTTAAAACATATCTTCCTATTTTGCTTACCCTACCTTGTAGTTTTAAAACATATCTTCCTATTTTGCTTACCCTACCTTGAGTGGGTTTTCTTTCTTGCAGTCAAATATTAGCTGAACAGCACCTGGGGACACAAATATCTATTTAACAAAAGTAAAGCTTTAGAATCTACATATTCAGAGTTGCCAGTGTAAACGGGCCTCCTCTTACCACAGAGATTCTGTTCATTATTTCACAATAATCTTGTTTTACTGTAAGTATGAAGTCAGAGATGCATCATAGCTCCAGTGTATCCTCAGGAATTGTAGGGGAATACACCATTTTTAAATGTTGCTCCATTTTGACCTTTATATGTAAAATCCATTTTATTCATCACCTATAATTTTTTAGAAGATTTATCCCTTAAAGAAATGCATTTGAATCCAAATGATATTTTCTTATCATTATTGATTTTTTTAATTTCTAATAATCGTATTTATATATGATTCAGTGTTGACTGAAATGTCTTGTATAAAATCCTAATGCTATTTCCAATATAAGCTTTACTTTTTAAGGATACCTACTCTCATAATATCATGGAGTCAAGAATCTATTATTTTCATCTCCTCTTACTCTTAGTTCTGTCAACATGAGGTTTTGTTTTGTTTTGTTTCTTTTTCCTAGTTAGCAGTACAGCTCAGTCCAGCAAGAGTCATATTCTATCTATTTTAGAATGCTTGAAATAAAGTTTTTTTTTTTTTTTTTTTTAATGTGTATGAAATCCTGTTAACAACTACCTTATCTAGGCAAAGCCCAAACATCTTTAGAAAGAGTATTGTGTGAATAAAGTTAGGTCTATCTTATAAAGATAAGTTCAATTGTGAACTACTTATCATTAAGAATTTGTAGTTTTACTGCAGAAAAATCTTCGCAAGTACTAGAAGTCTTTTAAAAATGTTCTTAAAAGAAAAAAAACAATGCCTGTGCATAATTCAAAACAGTGGCTCTTCCAAATATTCTGGCATCTTTTATTTTATTACATTTCTTTTAGGAAAAAGGGACACCATGGCAACCAGTTTTTAATGGTTATGAAAGGATACTTTAACTGATTTCTTATTTTTTTTTTTACCATAAGATTAACTATTTCCACTTAGTGTCACTTTTCAATATCACCAGTAACCAATACTTTGAAATATTTTAAAGGTCAAATAAAAATGATACTATTTAATATGTCTTTCTATACCTTAAAACATTTAAAGAAGTAAAATCCCTGTGAGAAAAACACACCTGTGTATGTGTGTGTTTGTGTGTATGATGTCTTAATATTTAGGCCATAATGAGTTCAATACCTCTTTCATTCTATTATCTATGGTCTCTTTATGTAGCTATGATATATAATATTAGACTATCTTAGCCAACATTAAATTAAGTAGATATCTCTAAAAGATTTACTATTAGAAATTGAATGAGGAATAAAACCACTTTTGTTTGGATAAGTAACTTGATGATACTTGAGAAAAATATAGGACATTGAGGGCCTGGATGATGGCTGATACCAAATCATTCCAAATAAGAAATAAATTTGTCTTCATGATGGTTAAGAAATTGGACCTCCCTAGGCAAAGGAGGTGAAGGTGAAAGGAGGTAAAGTTGAAAGGGTAAAAATGAGAGAGTGAAAATAAGAGAGAGTGAAAGAGAGAGTGTGTGATTACACATAAACCATAGCCAGAAGATGATATCACTTCAATGAGGTATACTGAGATGAATAAAAGTTTTGAAAATGCTTTTTTAAAAACACTTATAATGTATGTTACTGCATTAAATGACAATTCACATGACTAACTCTTTACTAAAAGTATAAATGTTAACTAAGCATTCACAACTATTTTGTCTTGGGTCAAGAATTGCTGTGTTTAAGGGAAATAATGAAAAGACTGAGTTTCTTATTTGGATAATGTGTTGCATTTAAAAGTCATATATAAGAGAAGTAGGAAGTGGCTTAAGAAATGAAATTCTGTCTAAGTAAGTTTCCCAGGAATTAAAAGGCATTTTGGAACTGTAAGACTTTAATACGAACTGGAGGTTTCAGCCAATCTTATAATCCCTTGAAAATTAGGGACTTTCCTATTATCTATCCCATTATAGATTTATATGGCTCTTAGTTTGGCAATCTGAACTATATTTGGCTGAGAAATAAAACATACACAAGAATGTCTGGAGGGCTCGTGCGACACCACCACCAGGTTTTTTTTTGTTTGTTTTTTTGTTTTTTAATCATTAGGAATATGGAAACTTCTAGAAAAGATTTATCCCAAAGGAAGCATTAAGACATACAAATATTGGTTTAGGACAAGCCTTCAGTTTGTAGAAGGAAGGATTATTCTGACAAAGTTTACAGCTTTTCTCTTAGATTATCCTCTGACTCAGACCTGTAGGCAGATACTTGAGATACAGGGAGAGAAGATGACATTGACATGTGAGTACACACTACTAAAAACTGATTTATAAATATGTGAGAGGACAGCACCAGGAATAAAATAGGCTATTGAAATCCTGTGTTCTAAGGAATAACCTATGAGTTTTGAAACATTAGAGCAGCATTGGCAGATGTGCACTGGCAGTAAACCAATGATGACTCTGTAATGGCATGACAGTTCTGGGAAGTCACTCTTTAGAAGCTTTATGTAGGCTTCTCAGAGATAACTGAATCTATGAGTTAGGTTTTAGTGGCCCTCTGAAATGATACCTCAGCCTTACAGCAGGCATCATACGGGATCTAGATCATGATGCAGCAAACATGTTTCATGACATGTTACAGCAGAAAGGGTGGTTTTATGATAGATGAGGGATGGCATAGGAATTTTTTGAAATAACTCCAGTAACAGGGAACAGATTACAGATTGTCACACAAGTAGAAGGGGATTTGAGCCACTACAATAAAACTGCTTTAGGTTACTATTGCAATTGGAATCCGGTTTTGTTTTCTTTTGTTTTGTTTGTGGGGGTGGTGATATGGTCTGGGAATCTGGTCTATAATCACAAATTGAAGAGAAGATATCAAGACCTTTCAGAGTATTGATGAGTTGTAGTTTTTAACATGAGGGTTTATTTAACCCATGCTTTTTCTTGACTGGAAAGAGGTTGAGAACTCTAAAATTTTAGAATTAATAAAGAACAGGAGATCGTGTGTAATAATGTAGGAATATATCCTTTAATGAAAGGCAAGTATCCTGATATTTCTGAATGGGTCCTGGTATTTGGATGACTATCTTTGCTTTTGAGGGCTCAATCATAGATATAATAGGTGAGGGCTGGCTCTGGGCTTGCCTAGTAATTGGACCCTAATATCCTAGCACTGCAGATATGCCCTGCAGATCATAGCTGTGTGTGTATGTGGTGGGGTTGTTAGGCGCTAATCAACATAACATATAAACTGTATAGCTACATAACATGTGGGCCAAAAGCTTTTGATTATATAGGTCTATAGTATTTAAATATAAAACTACAGGTAAGAGTAATGCCATGAAACACTATTATTGCTAAGAATAAAAATTGACGATTAAAGTTCACACTCTGACAGTTTAATTACCTATTTTCCCAAAATGACATAATGGTAGTTTTAGAGAAAAAAAAAATGCTAAAGAGGATATTATTTCTCTAAAGAGAAGGGGATATTTCTCATTTTTCTCTTCTGTACAGTTGACTATATGATTAAACTTACGTATCACACAAGACCTAGGAGAGTGCAAAATTTATGTTAAGAACGTGGCTTGATCATAGGAAATAAGAAAAATTCATTTTTTTTGTGATATGTAAAATGGGAGCACAATATAATTTGATTTTAACATTAAAGGTTATTACTTAATTCAAGGGATAAAGGATTAATACTTCAATCCGGTGAATCTGGTCATATTTACTACATTAACATATTTTTGTTCTCAACATACACAAGAAAGCATGCAGTAAAAGACATGGACTCTCATTTTCTTACTTTACAGTCATTCTCAACAGTTTTTCAAACCCCAAATCTAAAACGAATTATTTTCTATTATTCATGAGACCAAATCCACTCTCTTCTATTTACTTAAGCAATTCACTCTTCTTTCTCATACATCATCATTATTTTCCTTTCTAATGGATCATTTCCACCCATGCACAGCGATATTATTTTGTTTCCTCTCAAGAAAATGACAAAAATCTCTTTTGTTCCCATATTTCTTTTCTCATTTCTTTTCTTATCTTTTTTTGAATGTGAAAGCTAATTTATAACAGAATATGGAAATACAGACTTTTATGTAAAATTTTCTGATTCTTTGGTCCTAACTCATATGAACTTTTAATGTATAGTTAGCTTTTGAACTCAGCCTTAACCTACTTAAGTTTTACTACAAGAATGTACTGAATGTCAGAGCTGATATTCTATAGCAAGATATGAGCATATGAAAATTCTCACAGAGACTATAGGAGTATTTTTGTTACTTTGAAAATTTGGGGGGGCTCCTGCACATGTATATGTCTTTGTTCCTTTGATATTCACAGCAAATTTAATAAGAACGCAGTTGAAGAAAGAAAAAATATTCTTCTCTCTCTTTATTCAACTCTCTTACAGATGAATCAACAATCAGTAATGAGTGAGTAAGCCTGGTGTGTTTATATTCATTGTTCTATTAACGAATTTGTAGTTCTCTAATATTCACCATAAGTTAGATGTGTTTTCTTTCTATAAAATATGATAGCATGTTATACAGTGCTGAAATATCCACACTTTCTTGCCTGGTTTTATAGGTAGAACTAAAAAACATACTTTAACATCAAAAGAGATTGTGTATATATGACATTTCTGACAGTTTTAAAAATTAACTTATCCTGTAATGTTTGCAAGACACAATAAAGGCTAGATAAATCCAAAAATAATTCCTTGTGACAAATAAGAAACTAGTGAGGAAAAACAGACTACTCATGTAGACTCACTCAATCACTAGCATCTACAAGAACAAAACCAAATAGTTCAAAGGGAAAATAAACATTACCCCTTAGCTGTAGCCTTGGGATACCTAACAAATCTATGACTAAATTGCTGCTTATATACTGAGATAATCACCTAAGATGAAGATGTAAAGGCAGAGATAACATTTTTAAATAATATTTAAGAAAATATAAATGAATGTAATTGCTTATTTTCAAGGAATCTTTCATTTTCTTGACTTTTAGAAATAAGTTTATAAATTTGTATCACCTAATAAATAATTACACTACAACATAGATATATGGCACTGGTTATTATAAGATTTCTCACTAAAATAAAATTTAGTTTACCATTAAATCAATAGGCACCAAACTAAAATAATGTATTTTCAAAACAAACCTTTGTGTATTTCCTAATCATAGAATTTACATAATGGTTTTGTGAAAAAAAGCAAATCACAAAAATGTGTGTGTGTGCGTGTGTGTGTGTGTGAGTATGGTAATGTCAACCATATAAAGAATATACCAAAATTTTATGTGCCAAAATAAGCCAAATATATCAAAATGTTTGGCTAAATTATATAGTTTTAGTTTGTTTTTATTCTGTTAGTCATCATTTTTATAACTATGTTTACCATAAACAGAAATCAAAATTTATATGTGGATTCATTTCCTATCTGGACTATAAAATCAAAGGTAACAAAATAAAAACTGAAAACTTGACATCACAGCCAATACTTGAATGAAAATCATTTAGACTTGATACCTAATTTTATATCTCATTTTCTTAGTTGTAATGTATAATTCTTTTGACTTCTCTGATAAATTATTACATTATAAAAGTAGTAAAAAGTAAATAAATGATATGCCCTTCATAATTCCTGAACATTTTTTGTTGTTTTCAAATTATATTTGAAATATATTTTCTTCATCCATTTTAAGGTTTTCCCTTCTGTTATACAAAGATAGGAAAAAAAACTAATATATTTGATAATATGAAGTACAATTATTACCTGTTTTATTTATTTAGGGAATCAGAAGTAGCAATTTTAGAAAGTTTTATTCATGATTATAATTTAGTAACAAGTAAGAAACTGATTATTTTAAATTTTAATAAAAATTAAACTAATTTACACCACTCAAACTTTTCTCAACCAAAAATATGTTAGGGCATAGTGAATAAAAAGTGAGATTTGGATCAAGTGTACTTGGGACAAATTCTCTCTCTGACACATAGAATCTGTGTGATGTTTGCCAGATTCCCTTATCCTGTTTCATACTATTATCTCAAATTATAAAATAGTTATAAACATACTGTATTAGTTTTCTAGGGCTGCTGTAACAAATTGCCACAAGCTGGTGGCTTAAATCAATAGAAATTTATTCTCTCAATTCTGGAGGCTAGAAGTATGCAATTGATGTGTAGGCAGGACGATGCTCTTTTTGAAAGCTCTAGCGGATAATTTGATCTATGCCTTTCTTTTCTCTTCTAATGTTATTGGCAATCCTCAGAGTTTTTTGGTTTATATACACCATTCCTATCGCTGCTTCTGTCATCATAAGGTGTGTCTGTCTCAGAACGTTTTCCACTGCTTGTAAGGATATCAGTCATATTGAATTAAGAGCCCACCTTAACCTATATGACCTCATATTAATTTACATCTTAATTTCACCTGCAAATACCTTATTTCCAAATAAGATCACATTCATAGATACAAGAAGAACTTCAACATAATTTGTGTGTGTATGTGTGTGTGTGTGTGTGTGTGCGTGTGTATTTGTGTGTTTTTCGGGAGGGGGAGGCACAGTCGACCCTCAAAAAATATCTACCTCAAAAAGTCTTTTAGGAAAATTAAATACAATATTATATTCAAACAGATTAGCAAAGATCTATACATTGTGGGCATATAACATCAATGTTAGCTGCACTTCCTCTTTTTTTGCCTTTGTGTATATGAATAATAGTGACAATTCAATATAGTTAATCCCCTTTAACTTTTCCACATTACCCAGCATCCGAATTATTTTAAGAGAAGTTATGAAAGATGTTGGAATTGAATGCTAGATGTTGCCTAGTGCACACATCCTTATTACCTGATTTATAGAAATCCGTACTTTTCATTGTCTTTGAGCTATTTTACAACTCTTTAAATTGTAGAAAACTGCTGGTTATACAAATAAAATGATTGTTTATAGTGATGAAAATAAATTTTGTTAGACAGAGATGTAAATAATCTCACCCATAAGAAGCTATTTTCTATTAAATTTACCTTAACATCTTTGATTTCATGTATCTGTCTGCTCTTAAGATTTTCATATGAAATGATTCTTAATATTTTGCTAGTTCACCCATTAATTAATGAGTTAAATAAAATTTTGTGTTCATTTTATACTTGCATGACAGTCATAATTTTATTCTAAAAATACCAATTAATAATCCATGTAGCTTTTGAAAAAGCTTGGATGAATAAAGAGATTAAAAGATTCAGTTTTTTAATCTCTCACTCTCTCTCAACATGATATGTAGCACCTGTGTGGAAATGAACTGAACCCAAAAACTTCACTTTTGAATTAAGGGGCAATTCACAGGAAAGCTAAGGAGTAATTTTTTGGCAAAAAAAAAAAAAAATAGTATTAGGTAATTAAGCACTTCTTAAAGTGACAAGATAAAAGATGCTTTACAGTAAGACAATGCCTTGGAACTGAACACGAAAGGGCTGATCTGGTCCATATTACCTTAGAAAGTGAAGCTTCAGAACTGAGAGGAGCAACTGCTCTAGTTAAGGGCCAGTTAAAGATTTTAGTCATTATAGCAACAAATGAACCATATACTGGAGAAACTGTACAGTGGTATCTGAAAAATATTTAGAGGGAAATACATACTTTAAGTGCTATCATAAAGCAATAAAATAAGAGACTGTAAAATGTGAATCAGCATAGTTCTCAGAGAATAAAAAAAAAGAAAATCTTTGTATAACTTATCACTAATACAGATAACTAATATTTAATATCAATATCTATGACTTAACATATTAATTTTCTATTCTATGATAAAAATGTTAGAATATAAATTGGCTAGTAAATATAAAGTGTTTAGGACCTGCTGGAGTTCTCTTTAAAATTCTGTTTATTTTTTGTTTCTATATAATGGACTCAAAGTGACATAAGACTGGTTGATTTTGTCTCATTGGTAGCTCTATTTGAAATTACTTTTGAATCTAGCGTTTGTTTCACACTAGAAACTTCGAAAGGAAGTAGGGAATTGATGGAAAATATTATTTTGGTTTTTGTTTCCTCATGATCCCTCAAAATTTATCTGATATTATTTGTTTTACCTATACCTCTTCTAAACAACTTCTTGCAATGCATTTTATGTAAGGAATTGTAGTCTAAATAAATAAATATTTATTAAGCACTTACCACTTCCTAGTCACTGTGCTAGACAGGTCACAGAGAACACCGTGTTTAAGATTTACTATATTTACCATGTCCTATGAGTTACCCTTAAAGATCCTTAAGTAATATTATTACATCCATTTTATAGATGAAGAAAATGAGACTAAGAAAAAAAGTCTCAGGAGACTCAAATTAAATTACTTTCCCGTGGCTTACTAGGATTCAAATCATGCAGTTTTGTTTGTTTGTTTGTTTTTAACCTTTGGTCTCTTGTTTTCCTAACTACTCTAGAAATAAAATTTAGCACAGTGCATTTTATAAGCAGAATGAAAGTATTTCAGAAACTCTGTCAATCTCAAGATTAAATTGGCCTCCAAGATAATTGCTCAACTTACAGATTTCACCTGTCCCAGGCTCTATTATACACATGATTAATTTTTCTAACGTATATTTTGCAATGAATATAGGCCAGATCGTTCTCTTGGTCCCTGAGAAGCTATTATGAAATATTTTGGGAAAATCTATATAGACTCTATATGGACAGTATAAAGTTATTTAGTTTATTTTATTGTTCATGTCGTTGTTGTATGGTTTTCAATATAAATCGGAGGTCCCTTACCAAAGGAGGCTGTCTAAGACTAAATGGAGCATCTTTCAGAATAGGCTTTATATCAAAACTGATTTATGTATTGATATAATTTGTGCCATTTTCACTTTTCTGGAACGCATACAATTTTACCAAAAACTCTTGCCCAGGCTCATCTTTTTTAGGAAGTTGGTGGGTGAAACAACCATCATATTTTTTGACCAAGCATATGGGCAATAATACCAGTAACTATTTAAGAGTGAAGAATTATGTATTTTTGGCCTTTCTCCAATTATAGATTTTTACTGCAATAACATCGTGGTTAAAAGGGTAAGGAGATTCACATAAATTTCAGAAAAAAATATAATAAGTGCTAATATGACACATTCTCCAACCGTTGAAGTTTGAATTTGTTAAACACAAAACAATAAAAGGAATGATATTCTAATTCTGAAAATAAAAATCCTAAATATCTTATATTTAGCAGCAACAGCTAGGTAATATTTTAAAATTATTGCCATTCAACATGTTACCTTACCCTTCACTTGGTTTTGAGAGAGGAAAAATAAAATTATGAAAATATACCTAGAATAATTTAATTTAATTTATATCTCTTCAATTTGGTGAACTTGCAATCTAGACAATATTCAGTTACTCAAAGAAAGGTGATCTACAAAGTCATTTGATTTCATGTGGTATGTTTACAATGTGGAGCAATCAAATGTCCTGAGATTATTTCCCTAAAAAGAGAACTTGATCGATCATCAACATGGGAACATTGTAGTCTCTAGAGTGAGGACAGAAAGGAACGTTCCATATAGATCAATATCTAACTTATTGAATATTAGGCAACTCTCAGGTTTGACGTATTTTATCTGAAGTAGTTGAGAGGAGCAGTTCTTATGTAGAATTTTTTAAAAGAAATTATACCGGAGACATTTAATCTTCCATTTTGTTCAAAAGTATAAACATCAAATATGAGAATGTATATGGAAAACATTTAACGTATGTTTATTTGGTATAATAAGTGGATTTCTTTTAGTATTACTGCTAATAATTCTTTTCCATATTACCATTAAATGCTATTAAGTGCTATTAAGTGCTATTAAGTGCATTAAGTGCTATTAATTGTATTAAATACACATGAATATTTAAATATTTTAATAATTTTTGCTTTTTAGGTAAACTTTATTCTTTAGAACAATTTTAGGTTCATGGCAAATGAATGGAAAGTACAGAGTGTTACTATAATACCCATGCCCTCACATATGTACATCAACATCCCATTATCAGAGTTGTACATTTGTTACAATTGATAAACCCATGTTGACACATCAATCTTACCCAAAGTCCTAGTTTACATTGGAGTTCACTCTTGATGCTGCACCTTTTCTTAGTTGTGACAATGGCATAATGATATACATCCACCATTATAGTATCATACAGCGTATTTTCACTGCTCTAAAATCTTCTCTGGTTTACCTATTCATTCTTTCCTCTTTGCTCACCACTGATCATTATATTGTCACCATGGTTTTGCCTTTTTTTAGAATATCATATATTTGGAATTGTACAATATAGAGTCTTTTCAGATTTGCTTATCTCAGTAACACACATTTAATATTTCTCTAGGTCTTTGCATAGCTTGATAATTCATTTATTTATAATGCTGAATAATATCCCACTATATGGGTATAACACAGTTTACATATATCCATTCACCAACTGAAAGACATCCTTGGTTGCTTCCCATTTTTACAATTATGAATATAGCTTCTATAAACATCTATGTGCAGGATTTTTGTAACAAACGTTTCGACTCCTTTGTAACATATGTTTTTAAGTCCTTTGGGTAAATACCACAGAGAGAATTGCTGGATGGTATGGTGAGTTTATTTAGTTTTGTGAGTAACTGCTAAACCATCTTCCAAAGTGGCTGAATTATTTTGTATTCCTATCAGCAATGAATAGGAGCTCCTATTGCTTTATATCCTCACCAGCATTGGAAACTGTCAGTTCTTTGGATTTTCACCATTCTAATAGACGTGTAGTGATATCAGATTGTTGTTTCAATGTCAAATTCTGTAATGATATATGATGTTGATCTTTTTTTAAATATGATTATTTCTCATTTATATATCATTTTTGTGAGATGTCTGTTCAGATCTTTGCCTATTTTTAAATCAGATTTTTCATTTTCTCCTTATTAAGTGTTATGGAGCAAATGATTCTGAGACCCATGGAGCCAATTGAGATTAATTATGAGCCTTTATTAGCCGGCCAGTGACTGACTCTCTACCACGCAGGGCTAAAGTAGATCAGCCCCGAGCTTTCAGAGGAGGCAGCTGATAAAGCTTAAGACCATATCCTGGTGGTCTCCTGAGCAAGCAAGCAGATTACAGAAGTGGAAGTTGGCTGTTAGCATATCTTTGCCAGGAACAACACCCTTAATTAACAAGTAAATGGATTACAGAAGCAGACATTGGCCATCTTCATATCTTATACAATACACTTCCTAAACCACACACAAGCAAGTAGGACAACTTCTGATATCTAAAGATATTCCTTCCCTGTAGCTGACTTAGCTAGTTGGCTCACTTGAAAATTTTCCACCCTTAACATAAGTTTTAAGATTCTTTTTATGAATCTTAAATAACGATCCTTTGAATAACGATCCTTTGTCAGATATATCTTTTGCAAATATTTTTTCCCACTCTGTGGATTCACTTATTCTCTTGACGTTGTCTGTTGCAGAGCAGAAGATTTTAATGAAGGAGAGCTTCTTATTTCTTTCGTGAATTGTGCCTTTGGTACTGTATCTAAAAAGTTATTAACCAATTCAAATCATCTAGAATTTCTCATTATTTTCTCAGTTTATAGTTTTTAATTATACATGTAGGTTTATGATCCATTTTGAGCCTTTTTTTAAAAAAAGCGGAAAGGCCGGGAACAACCTTTTTCAAGGGGAAAACAAAATGGTCCAACGGCAATCAATAAAAAAAAATATTCTTTTCCTATTGCATTGTCTTTTGCTTTTTTTGTCAAAAATCAGGTGACTATATTTGCTGTGAGTCTCTTATTGGGTTCTCTATTCTGTTTCATTGATCTATGTCTCTGTGCTTTCACCAATATCACACTGTCTTGATTACTTCACTGTTACAGCAAACCTGGAATATGAATAGTGTTAGTTTCCAACTTTGGTCTTTTTCAATATGGTGTTGGCTATTCTGTGTCTTTTGCATTTCCATATAAAATGTGGAATCAAATTGTCTATAGTTATGAAATAACTTGCTCTATTGAGATCGCAATGAATCTATAGATCATATTAGAAAGAACTGAGATCTAGACAATATTGAATATGCCTAGACATGAATACAAAATATCCCCCCATTCAATTAGTTTTTAAAAAATTCTTCTCCTTAGTGTTTTGTAGTTTTCCTAATAGAAATATTGTATATATATTTATTAGATTTGTAATTAAATGTTTCTTTTTTATTTGGGTGCTAATGTAAATGGTAATGTGTATTTAATTTCAAATTCCACTGTTTATTGCTGGTATATAGGAAGGTATTGACCCTTGTATATTAACCTTATATTCTACAAACTTACCATAATTACTTATTAGCTCTGGAAGGGTTTTTTTTGTTGTTGTTGTTATTGTTGATTCTCTGAGATTTTCTACATAGGTAATATGTCATCTGAGAACGAGAAAGTTTAATTCTTCCTTCCCAACCTATATATACCTTTTATTTCTTTTGTCTTGTTGCATTAACTGGGACTTCTACTACAATATTGAAAAGAAGGGATGAGAGAGGACATCCTTACCTTGTTTCTCATCTTAGTGAGAAAGATTTTAGTTTCTCACCGTTGTGTATGATGGTGGCTGTAGACATTTTTGTAGATGTTTCTAATCGAGTTGAGAAAGTTTCCCTCTATTCCTAGTTTGCTGAAAGTATTTATTATAAGTGAGTTTTTAATTTTGACAAATGCTTTTTTCTACATGTCTAAATATGATCATGTACTTTTTTCTTTAGTTTTTGAGGTAATGGATTACATTATTTGATTTTAAGTGTTGAACTAGCCTTGTACGTTTAGAATAAAACCCACTTGGTAGGGACATCTAATTCTTTTTATGTATTGTTGGATTCAATTTGCCAATATTTTATTGAGGACTTTTGCACTTAGGTTCATAAGAGATATTGGCCTGTAGTTTACTCTTTTTGCAATGTCTTTGGTTTTGATGTTATGGTAATTTTGGCCTCATAGAATGAGTTAGAAAATATTTCCTTTTCTTTTATCTTCTGGAAGAAATGAGAAAGCATTGGTGCAATGGTGCTTTCTGTTTCAGAGTGTTAATTATTGATTAATTTTCTTTGAATTGAGATTGTCTTACTAATATTTTCTGTTTCTTCTTGTGAGTTCTTCCAGATTGTGTCTTTCAAGGAAATGGGACATTTCATCTAAGTTTACATATTTGTGGATGTAGAGTTGTTCAGTGTCCTAGTATTTTCTTTAAATGTCTACAGGGTCTGTAGTGATGTTTCTTGTTTTATTTGATATTAATAGTTTGAGACATCTTTTTTTCTTAGTTGCAGGGCTAAAGGGTTATTATCTTTTACAAAAAGATTTTGTTAATTTGATTGATTTTTTTGATTTTGTTGATTTGATTGATTTTTTTGATTTTGTTGATTTGATTGATTTCTTGTTTTCAATTTATTGATATCTGCTCTATTTTTTATTATTTATTTTTTACTTTAGATTTAATTTGCTCATCTTTTTTCTAGCTTTCTAAGTTAAAAGCTTAGATTACTGATTTTAGATCTCTCTTCTATTTATGCATTTACTCATATAAATTTCCCTCTAAGTCATGTTTTTGCTATACCCCACAAATTTTGATGTTTTGTTTTTACTTCCATGTAGTTCAAATATTTCAAAATTTCTCTTTATTCAGATTTATCCTTTGACTCATGTGTTACTTATAAGTGTGATGTTTAATCTCCAGATATTCAGGGATTTTCCACATATATATATTTTTTTACCTTCATATCCCATTTAATTCCTTGTGATCTGAGAGTATACATTCATGATTTTAATTCTTTTAAATTTATTAAGTTGTATTTTATGACTCAGAATGTGGTCTATTTAGGTGAACTTCCACTTGAGTTTGAGAAGAATGTGTATTCTGATGTTAAATAAAGTAGTCTAAAAATGTCAATTAGATCCAGTTAAATGATGGTGCTATTGAATTCAGCTATGTCTTTACTGATTTTCTGCCTGTAAGATCTGTCCATTACAGACAGAACAGTGTTGATATTAACGGCTATAATAATGAGTTCATATATTTCTCTTTGCAGTTTTATAATTGTTCTTATCTCACATATTTTATTGAGTGCATATACAGTAAAGATTATTATGTCTGTTTAGAGAACTGGCCACTTATCATTATGCAATACTGCTCTTTAGCACTGATGGTTCTGCTTGCTCTGAATTCTGCTCAATCTTAAATTAATATAGCTACTCAGCTTTCTTTTATTGCATTAGCATGATTTATCTTTATCCCTTTACCTTTAATCTATAAGTATATTTATATTTAAAGTAGGTTTGTTATATACAACATATAATTATATCTTGTTTCTTGATCCACTCTTACATTCTGTCTTTTAAGTGTTGTATTTAGACCATTGATATTTAAAGTAATTATTAATAATATTTACTTTTAAAAATATACAAAAAGCTTTTTGAAATTAAAATAAAATTAAAAATTATCATAATTTTGTGATAAATTATGTTATCACAAATGGTAAGATTTCATTCTTTTTTATGGCTAATATTCCATTATATATATACATAATCTCACACCTTCTTTTTCCAATTGTCTACTTATGGGCACTTAGGTTGCTTCCACATCTTGGCTATTCTAAACAATGCTGCAATGAACATAGGGGTACACATATCTTTTCTAATTAGTGTTCTGAATTTTTTTAGATAAATACTCATAAGTGGAATTGCTGGGTCATAAGGTAGCTCTATTTTTAATATTTTAAGAAACCTCCATACTGTTTTTCATAGTGGCTATGCCAATTTGTAGTTCCACCAACAGTTCTTTACTCCACATCCTTGCCAACACTTTTTTGTTGATTTATTGATGGTAGCCAGGTGTGAGGTGCTATTTCATTGTGCTTTTAATTTGCATTTCTCTGATGATGAGTGACATTGAGCATCTTTTCATATGTATATTGGCCATCTGTATTTCCTCTTTGGAAAAATGTCTATTCAGGTCCTCTGCCCATTTTTTAATTGGATTGTTGTTGTTTTTTTTTATTTTTTTTGGTGTTGAGTTGTATGAGTTCTTTAAAAATTTTGGATATTAATCCTTTTTCAGATGTATCATTGGCAAATATTTTCTCCCATTTGATAGGCTGTCTTTTCATTTTGTTGATGGTTTCTTTTGTTTTGCAAAAACTTTTTAATTTGATAGATTGACCTGGAGGGTATTATGCTAAGTGTAATAAATCAGACAAAGAAAGACAAAATACCATACAATCTCACTTGTATGTGGAATCTAAAGAACAAAATAAATAAAATAACAAAAAGGAAACTGACTCATAGAAACAGAGAACAAACTGATGTTTGCCAGATGGGAGTCGGGTTTGAGGGATGGGTAAAAAAGGTGAAGGGATTAAGAAATAGAAATGGTTACAAAACAGTCATAGGAATGTAAAGTACAGCATAGAGAATATAATCAATAACAACTACATATAACTATGTAAAACTAATAAGTACATATAACTATTATAATAACTATGTATAGTACAAGGTGGGTACCAGACTAATTGGGGGGATCACTTTGTAAACTACATAAATGTCTAACCACTACATTGTACACCTGAAACTAATATAAAATAATTTTGAATGTCAACTGTAATTGAAAAAAACAAAAGAAAAATTGGTAATTAGTATGTAGAGATAAAGCTGTGAAATAAATTATATATATATTTCTTAATAAAAATAAAATAATATCTACTAGAAATTCTATACTTTGATGTTACAGAAATCCTAATATTTCTAATTACTGAAATCCTTATATTTTGGAGCTTTTTGCTGTGAAATACCTGAATCTTGAAAAATATGGCAAGTGAGACATGATCTAAAAGCACCCATTGGTAGACTCACTGGTGAAAAGTTTTCTCTAACTCCTCAGACCCAGAAACACTTATAAAGAAAAAATAGCCAATATCCTTTTATGGTATTAAAATGAATACACTGCTTTTTTAAAATATGAGGATAAAAGTAAAAAAATAAGCACTTGCCTTTCCCCAAATCAAAGCCATTACAAAAGCTTGGAAGGACAATAAGGCTGTGATGAATGGTGCTACACACAGTCACAAAAAACACTCCAGTCACATCACCCATAGAAATGCCACTGAGACACTTTGACACTAGTAGCCCTGGAATCTCAGAAAAGTATTCAGTGGATGTGTGACTTACCACTTGCCATTATCAAGATCCTCTTGGTTTTGGATTTGGCCATAACTATTCAGAATAATTACCTGGGGTTTATACTGAACATCAAGGCCAACAAGTAGCAGATGGATTAAGTTGAAAAAGATCAATGACTGTTGCTAGGCAACAATCTGCTCAGGACTGATGGAGAGAAGCCATCATCTATCATTCAGTTGGCCCATGACTATGAAGCTAGGCACCCTGCAAACCACCACCAAACAAACAACAAAATAACAACCCAAAATCTGGCTTTTTATATGTCCAGTAGTAGCATTCTTAATATACTAGTTTCATATCAAAATGGGAAGTGAAACAAAAAATGCCATAAAAGAAACATCATACTAACACATTTCTTTCTTTTTGCAGATATGTAAATACATATTAATATTTTTTATATTTTGATACAGACATGTTTAATAATATATGATTGTATTTTATTATAAATATCTCTGATACTTACTAAAAATTAGTTTCCTGATTGTCTTGTCAGTTTCTGTAATTCTAAATAAGATGTTCTAGAATGTTTTTAAATTTGTCCAGACAAACAAAAAAGTCACTAGATTTTACTTAATCTAGTGTCTCACTCTTTATTATTGGTCTCCTTGTATGAATATTGTTACTAGGAAATTTTTATATGTAAATATGATTACATAAATATTATATAATGACATAACTAAAAATTAAGGAAATAAGTATCCTTTCTCTTACCTTCAAAATTCTACTTTTATACAAATATATTTTTATATAAATAGTTCTTGATAGTTATTGATGAGTTGATTCAAATTAACTCTGCTTCACTGGAATATAATTAAATACAATATTAAAAAATAATATGTACAAGCAATGTAATTCATGCAAGGAATTTGAGGATTCCATATAGTCTACTAATATTCACTAGATACATTTATATTACTAGATAATATGTAAAATAACCCGTCTCATGAAGAATTGTCACACGGTTTCTGGAGCTCCATTCTTTTATTTTTTAACTATACTAATCTTTCTCTTTTTGGCTTTTCAAAGCTAGAGTTCCTCAGTGCTGGATGCTAGGCATCTTCTTTGTCTATTCTATATTCTATATCTAGAGTATCCCATTTATATTATTTGTTTCTTATTATAA
>NW_011889247.1:1029388-1030591 GCF_000151845.1 Pteropus vampyrus
ATATATATATGTATAAATTGATGTCAATTAATTTGAGTAATGCGGAAAAGCCCAAGCAGATATGGAAATATATTGTAAAGTTTTAGTAAATAAAAACTATGATATTACCTTTGAAATTAACTAATAAAACAATAGACTATAAAGCCCCACAATAACCTAGGAATTTAATATATTAATATTAATAAACAAATATTTTTAAATTATTTGATTTACATAGAGAAAATAAAATGTCTAATATAAAAACTTATTAACACAAAATATAAATGGCTCACAAACAAAAATAAAATAAATTAATTACCACAAATCTTTAAGAGAAATGAGATAATATAAACAATATCAAATAAACCTATCAAAAGATATTAGTCCTCATTAAATCATGTAAGTACAAATTTGAAAAAAAAATAGTTGGACTTTTTTTTAACATATCATAGTTCAACATTTTTAAGGAATGAATCATTTCTGTGTGGACTTAAATGTGTGAAAAGGGCAGTATCATGACAGTATAAAAAGAAACTGCCTTTTGGGCATGCAGCTTCAAAATGAGTGTCTAAAATAAAATGTGCATATTCTTTGACAGATATTTCTAGGCATTCATTTTGAGGAGGTAGTTGGACAAGCACATGAAAATACATTTGTAAGAAAATATTATTACATGATTACTTAAAACGGAAAAAAATAAAGAAATAAAGGAATAATAATAAAATACACCATTAAATACATGCATATATTGGATTGCCATGGCTTCCTTAAATATGATGAAAGCTAATAGGACATTATATTTATCGCCATGGGGCAAAGTCAATAATCTCTCCCCCTGACACCAAAAAAACGGAATGGTTACATAATAAGCATGTGTAATCAATATATGTATAAATCAATATGAATAAACAACATCAGACTTGTTTTAGTGTATTTTATGATATTTTACTAAATTTGAAATTTATAAGTGCATGTTTTTAGTGGCTCAACTCTCATAAGTCATTTTGCCTATAAATGAAGTTCTTATTCAGGGATCTTAGCCTTCGTTGGGAGATTTGCTTCAAAAAGGGAGGCAGTCATTCTCTACACAATCCAAAGCAAGTATAAGCCTGTGTGGTTCCTGATTTAGAAATGAATGCCTCATAAAATAAGACCACATATTTTTTCTTTTCTTTTCTTTTCTTTCCTTTTCTTTTCTTTTTTCTTTTCTTTTCTCTTTTCTTT
>NW_011889247.1:1031891-1039129 GCF_000151845.1 Pteropus vampyrus
TCTTTTAATTCTCATTCTGTATTTAACATATTTCACATCTTAAACATCTTATAAAAAAAACTAAATTGTTGATAACCATATATTCCTTTCAAACTTCACTAAAAGTCTTTACTCTGAACTGTCATTCCTCATCATCCACTGTATACTTAATCCCAATAATTAGATTTTTTTTGCAGATCAATCTAATAAATTTACTTCTGAGAGTGACCAATGAACTGCCATTACTTTATCTTGATAATTTTACATTATGTGACATCTTTTGCTTCATCTATTAAAATTTCTCCCAGGTAATAATATCAAAGCAGTGCAGTCCACTCCCAGACACACTTCATACAAAATATTTGAAATTTAGATACTTAACTTAAATTAATATAGCTTATTTTAAAATATCTATAAAATGAAAATAAAAATAATATTTCTCACATGGTTTTCTGTCGCGAATAAATAATAAAATGTATGAAAATCCCTGGGCAGGGATCAACACTGAGTAAATGTTTTCTATAGTATCATCTACATTGTTTTTCCTTATTACTATAATAACTGTTTGTCTCCTCAGATCGCTTTCATTTTTCCTAATGTCCCTATTTTAAAAACATCTTACGAGGTTAATTTCTCAGCTTCTTTTTTTTTTCTTCCTATGTTCTCTCACACTAACAAGTTCAAACATTAATACCTATAATATCAAGTATATATACTTCTGTCTTTGGTTTGTCATCAATAGTCTGGGTCTAAATTTTTTATTGTCTACAAAACACTTTCACATTAGAAGAACTAAATTTTCTTCAAAGAGATTCTCTGGCTTAGATTTAAATATCTACAAAGTCCTTTATAAATGCTAGGCTAGTGTAACAATTTGGGAATCACTTGACTAATTATGAATTCAATTGTTCATACACACACACATATTTTTTTTCAATGAGAAAGTGGAATAACTAAGTCTGGTGCTGTGATCATTAGCTGAACTGTGATAAAAAAAGATTTTGGAGAATTTTAGTCATTTAAAGAGTCAATTAGTACCTAAACTATAATCATATAACCAATAAAAATTGCTGTACACTTTTAAATTTAGATTAGATTAAGCTAAACCTACTTTAAAGTATTAGAGAGAATACCTAATCGTTAATCATGTTTCTAATTACCACATTAGATTGAGAACAAGATCACAAAAATTAAATAAAAATAAATATTGTGTGAAAATTGTATTAAAATTTTGGACTAAGAAAGTAAAACATTTTCAGTAACAACTTTTCTAACTCTTTCCTTCTACACTGCAGAGAACACGTCTTCAAAACTCTTGACTGTATCAAATAAAAATGTTTATGTAAAAATACTTTGAAATCCATAGCATAGTGTAAAATAATTTTGAGTGCAGCAGTGATACCTTAAGACCACCAATACATGATAAGCGAGAATGCACTTTATGTCCTATGTTCACATAACATCACATAAATGATAAATGATGTATTATTCATCACACCATTAATAATGAGACAACATATTTGAAAAATCACATTTTTTTCCTAAGAGAAAGAACACAGTTAGCTATGGAAACATAATAAGGTAGATGCAGTTAGATTTGAACATACCAGAATGAGCAGAGGGTTGTCATGAATGGTGGGGAAATTAGACATGCAATATAGTTACTTTCATGTAAGGCAGATCAATATTTGAGGTACCACAACGGCATAAAAATATTCCAGAATTGCCTGTATTCAGATATCATTATGTATGTTCTTACTGTTGTCTTGATACATCATGGTCACAAAGTAGCCTTATCTGATAATGTTCTGTGAAATTGTGTTTAGCAAGAGAACACATAGACAGAGCTGTGAGTGCCAGTACATGGCAACGCCAGGGGCCCAAATGATAGCACCAGGTCAGTTCCTGCTTATCAGGGACTGATTTCTCCTTCTCAGTAAGTATCACAGCTAGGGAGATTGCAGTTGGGACTGGAGGTGTGCCAAACCAGGATTTTCAGAAATATGTAAATTTTTAAGAGCAAATGTAATTGAAGAGATTTGGGGAAAATAACATAAAAGTTTAAAGAAGAAGGAGAGAATGAAATCATAGAAAACAAAGGAATCTGTCAAGGAGGATGGGATCCAGTGAGCAATATGCACTGCTTAATGACTAAAAACATGCTAGGATGTTTTTCAATTATTAGTTATATTTTAATATCAGTTTTAGTGGCATTGAAGGTATGTGTGTGAGGATGGGAAGGCTTTTTAAAGCAATGATGCATATTTTAATTATTAGTTCACAATAGGCATGATATAGTATAGAGTTATGTGTGAAACAATTAGTCTTTTAACTTTTTATTGTTAAACATTTATTAAGCATTTTTAACATGCCCATGTGAAAATGGCCAAATTAATAACTAAGATATAAGAAGACACAAACTATACTTTTGCACAGACTAGATTCCTGCCTACATAGAAATAAGAAATAAATTTGTAAGGGCAGCGATATGATTCAAATAATTTAAAAAAAAACTGAATCAATGGTAAATAAGTTAGTTAAATCTAACAAAGTATCCTGAGTTGCTGTTGTTCACCTACCTTAATTAGGTAATAGCATCAAAAGTGGTTAAAAAAGAATTAAATCTCGAAGGACTTAGGCTGTCAAAGGAATCCTGGTTTCTGACATTGTATTTAGTTCCATATTGGCATAGAGATTATAGCTGGTCTCAACCTATTTCTTGTGATCACAGGGAAATCATGTTCGATACCTATAGCTTTAGATCCCAGGCCTGACTAAAAATCGGATTTCTAGGCAATCTAAATACACTGAGAAAGTCAAACTAAACCATTCTGGTCTGTAATTCTAACCCTAGATTCACTTGATATTGTATAACATATAAGGATTTAACAACCTGAGAAAGCATATAAGTATAAAAATGATAGAGCAAATTAAATCAATACTCGTATTTTATTAAGTTTAGAAATAATTTTAGATATTTAGTAATTAAAATATAATATTGTAATACTGTAAATTATAACAGATATTTATGTTCCTATTTAAAATACTTATTAAAATTATTTTAGGTCAGTGATTTTTAGACAAAATAAAATATAGCTAACTTTGCAAACATAAATAGGATAATTCGGAAAACTTATAAACCACATAAACACATAAAAAAATTTGATAGATTTTGCAGCAATTCAAACTCTCATACACTGTTAAAAACACTTTAAAATAGTACAGACAATTTAGATAATGATGATATTTTCTTATAAAGTTTAATATGCACAATTCATAAGAGCCTTTACCAAGAGATATGAAAATACAAGGCCATAGAAATTATTAAGAATGTCCATAGCAGCTTTAATTCGAATAGCTAATAGCTAAAAACTATAGATAATTCAAATGCCTTTCAGCAATGGAATTGATAAACAAATGTGGTATCTCCATGCAATAGAATATTACTCAGTATTAAGTGGAAACTGTTAATGCATGCAATATGGATAGATTTAAAAATGATTATTTCAAGTAAAAGAAGCTAGACATCAAAATGTATATACTATTTATATAAAATTCTAGATAATGCAAACTAATATGTAGAAACAGAAAGCATATTATTGATTATCTGGAGCCAACGGTGTAGGAAGCGATTAACTATAATGGTGCAAAGGAGTATTTATAGGTTATGTAAATGCTCTGTCTCTTGATTTTGCTGTGGTTTCATGGCTGTGTGTTTGTCAGTGCTCATTAAATTTTACACAAAAAGGAACACATTGATTTTTAAAAGATCACAGAAGATATCATGTAATAAGACTTTGAATATCCTTAAGCTTTCACTACTTTAGATATTCTTGTTATTAGGTAATGATATTATGGAACATTTTTGTTACAAAAATTAAGTACTTACTAAGAAATATAAATGCAAGTGGATATAGTCTTTGTTTAGATCAGATGTCACAATTTAAATTTATCCTTATTTTTAAAATACTAATTTAAAACACTTTAAAAGTAATTAGACTTAGCGATGTTTTTTTTTTTTTACTAGCCTCTCATCTTAATGCTTAATAACATAAAATTGATTGCATATATAGTTTTTCAAGACATTTTAAAAGGTAATTTTGCAGACTGTTTTAGGGTCAGAGCCAAGGTTAAGAAAATATGTTTATGTATAAATACACTGAGACAAAGTTTAACCTCTTGCAAAATTAGTCAGTTTTGCATTTTAATACTAGTGGCCTTTCTCAGTATGAAAATTCCTAAAGATAATACTAAAGTACTAATACTTGAATGATCCTCTTTTACTCTTGACTCTTGGTTTAGATATATTTTAATAAGAGAATGCAATGTATTCAAGAAGCCAAAAGAAAATATTTACTGATGCTCATAAAAGTATGTTACCATCACACATGTGACTTATTACAGCCATTTAAAACAATATCCATTCCTTTTGAAATTTCACCTTTGAGAGTTTAAAGTAAATTGAAAGGTTTTTGAGGGTTGACTGTCCCTTCATCTTTATACACCCATCCCCCAGCATAGTGCCCCATAGATAGTAGGTATTTGAATATATGTGTAGATAAATGAGTCTGCTTAAATGGAACCTCTGATTATGCTGTCTTTAGAGACAAAAAGCAATTTCAATGCTTAAGAAATAAAAAGTTTTGATAAATTTTACCAGCATAATTAATTCGACATGACAAGAGGTGAGTACCCTTTCTAACATATGTTATATAGCCTGTGATAACTTCATGCTAATCATAACAAAGCTGTTATTTGGTTTGCAAATACATATTCCATTTTGCTTCAATTCTCATTTCCCAAATGTTTTTTTTTTTCATCTTCGAAGTATTAATGATAATCTTTCTAATTAAAGGAGAGTATTATTTGATAACTTTCTATATCTTTTTGTTGTAGGACAGCAAGGGAAAGTTAGAAAATTCAGTTTATTGAATATTCCCTGAGTGTTTCAATGTGTCACACAAAGTGGGATAGAATAAATAGTATATTATACTTTTCTTTGTAGGCTGAAGGAAGAATTTACAGTGAGAATGCTTTTGAAGGTTGGAAATTATACATAACAATTTATATTTTTTTAAAAAGATAGCTATTCCTTAGAATTTCCTTAGAATTTCACTATGTCATTTGGTTTTAAGTCATTTGCCACATTTTTTTAAACAGAGCAAAGGGCAAACATTTCATTAGTTTTGTTTAATAAATGATTAAAAGCAACTTATCTATTAGTAAAAAGAAATAGTTTTTCCACATCCCCTTCAATAATTTTTTTTTGTCGAAGAGATTTTTCTGGAAGAAGTGCAAGAAATGCAAGAATAAAGGCAGTTTCATTTAAGTACTCTAAAAAATCAAATATATAACTTATATTACCAGATAACAATTATATTAGTCTGAGTGATATTCTTGTTTATTTAAATGATATTAAAACTATGTGGTTTTGAAGTGAAAATCAATAAATACCTCTTACACTTTTTGTTTTTAATAATATGTCAAAGTATATAATCTAACTTGAAAATATATTTTTCAAAATACTTGGGAAATTGAAGATCTCAAAAATAAATAGTTTCAGGAATCTAAGTTTTTTTAACCCATAGGATTATGTATAAAATAAACTACTATAGTTAATTATATGTTTAAGAGATATCTTCAATTGCCAGATAAAATTCGTTGGAAGATTTGAGTAGTGGTATTCTGTGCTACTTCTGCTTAATTTTGATAAAAGATAGTGAGCACTTAAGCCTATACAGGCAAATCTTTTTATAAAATCTGTATATTTGAAACTTAATTAAGTGTTCCATTCATTGCATGACAGCTGTAGAGTCAGTTCTACTCAATTAAAAGAAGGAAATACATTCCTATTAATTCATAATATGAGTAAGAGATTCAAAATTAAAATCATAGTGAAACTATTGACAACTTATACAAATTCTTCCAATCAATTCTAATTACATAATCATTATAAAAATTAGAGTTGCACTTTAGTTTTTATATTCAAAGTAAAATATAATATGGTCCAGTTTAGAAATTTAATAAATTTCTTGATAAAACTCTTTTGATGTGAAATCGTGTCTCTTTCTAAATGAGCATGGAGGAATGTACCTAAACTGAAATCATCTGAGTTTTGTTGGTCACAGAGGGAGGGACTGGTATTTCCTTTTGCAAGTCAAAAAACCATGTAGTTTGGCAGTAGCTAGCCAATCTTGAAAGATAATAATTCAGCAAAATCTAAATTGAAAGGCTTTACCCTCAAAACTTTAAAAATATTGCTTTATATTTTTATTGCAACTAGTGTTGCTGTTGAGTAATCTTGTAGAAATCTGATTCCTATTTATTTGAGCCATATTTCTTTCAGGGAAGTTTTGAAATTTTCTCTTGCTGGTGGATATACTTAAATTTTATTATATTGTGTTTTATTATATATGTACTTACAACTCGATAGAAACTTTTGATCAGATGTCTTATGTTTTCTCCTAGTTCTGGGAAAATTTTCATTCTCATTTATTTAATTATTGCTCTCCTTTATTCTCTCTGGTCTCTCTCGGGATTCCTGTTAGGGTGATGTTCATACTCCCGTCACTCAGATTTTGTGTTTGTCCTCATTCTTTTCATAGATTACTTGAGAAAGACACAACTCTTCTAGTCAGACTGACTTGATTTGAATACCACTTCTCTAACAAAATATGTGACTTAGATCAAACTAACAAATTTTTCTGTGCCTCATTCATTATTTATAAAAGATCAAAATAGTTAGTTCATCAAAAGATCATCATAAGTCCATGAATTCAACTGTGAGTCACTCAGAGAAATATCAAGATTTTAAAGGGTACAACTAATATCCTTTACTGAAACTATCATGTCTTTATTTCTCTAAAATTCTCTAATGCTGATTAGCCATTCGAATCCTGTATCTGTAATGCCTTCCATCTATATTGTTTTGTTCTCATTTTCTGAATACAGCCCTCCATCAATTAGTCCCTGTGCTCACACACAATTTGCTAGATGAGGAATAACTTCGGAGTCAAGCAGGTTAACATTTCATGTGGTTAGTTAATATTTTTTTAGGAGAATAAGAAGTCAGTTTCACCTCATGTGATTTTCATGATTTTCATAGCTTGAGGATGATGTTTAAGGCCATGATTATAAAGGTTGTTTTGTTGTTTTTGTTGTTACTCTGTTCTACTGCACAATTGAAAATGCAGTCTAATCTCTTTGGTTCTTTTGTTTTCTTGAATAATACCCTTTCATCTCTGGTACCTATGTACTGA
>NW_011889247.1:1039924-1054702 GCF_000151845.1 Pteropus vampyrus
CCACAAAGGGCTCAAATTAATTTCAGGGTCAGAATCATGACATTAGTCTTGAACATCATAGCTTGTTGAATAGAATGATTGCTGTCTTACATGATATCCCTTGTTTATTATAGTCTGATGAGGGTAGTCAACCATATTGGTAAGGCTAGGTAGGCTATGAAATTCTAAATTCTAAAACTGTGACTGACTTGGGCAGACCAGGATGGTTTGTCATCTTAGTCCTGATTCCTCACCTCACAAAAGCATTGATGATTACCATCATCTAAAGTCCATGAGAAAAGGAAGGGGGACTTTGGGAAGCCATCATGTCTTATGTTTATCATTTTTATCTCACTTCTCATGTTCCAAATAGTACAAGATGCAATTCATAAGTGCCAAACTATTGAAAGACTGATATTTCCACTAGCAAGTCCTTGAGCTTATATGTTTAGGTAGACATGTAAAAGAATGAGCATTTAAACATTTTTAAATTAAAAAAAAAGTATACAATAATTATCTAAGGTTTTGCTTACCAAGAAAATTATTATGCATGTTGTATTCTTATATGGCTTTCTACATTTCAAATATATAAAGTCATTCATTGTATAGAAAATGAATAAATTATTACAGTACAATATATGAAAAAGGCATTTTTTAAGAACATTTTGCCATTTATGTAAACTTTAAAAGACACACAGGCTGTGACATTTTTGTTTATAATATCAATATGAATAAGATCTGGCCCTTTCTTTCAAGGTTTTCATCAATTACTAGCAAATATGGGCTTGTAACCCAATACTTATAATAGAAATTGAAGTGAAATTGGACAGAAAGCATTATCAGGTTTTTCCCTGCCCACTAAAGAGAAATCTAATTTTACTTACTTTTTCTCTACAACTCCCTTCCTACAGACACTACAAGACTTGAGCACACACAAGTTTACTATGCTGGAGTACTTTAAATTTGGTTATTGAGAATGATTGAGAGGAAAGACTGAGTTCGGATTGGGAACAAAAATGATTATAGGATAGAAAGGATGTCAATGTGGTAATAATGAATAAGAAAAAATTTTCTGGCATTTTTTTTTTTTAAAGTAGTAATGTGTTAAGTAAATGAATGGAAGAACATAATGGATGTTTTAGAATACTGCTGTGATCTATGTTAGCTCTTCATAGGGCTTGAAGAATATAAGCAAAGAAATTGAATTTTGTTAATAATTATATGTGAGTAAATATATCATTTTATTGCAAATTACATTTTCTTAAATACCATGTAATCTTATAACTGTATTTAAAAGATCAATAATAGCAGTAAAGACAATAGTAACAAAAATAATGTCATTAATGTCTCAGGAGGGATGACTACACGAAAATTACTAGAAAAAAATTAGAAGTTGTCCAAAATTTCCAAAAGGAGAGCAATCTAGAAAGAGAGATAGACATGTGCAAAGATAAAGAGTGAAAATCAGAAACTGACCACAGCCACACAGTTCACCCATTGCATTGACCTGCATTTAATACTTGTCTGTCTTCACTAACCTGACTTTACCAGTGCAGTGTTTTCAAGAACGAAACATATTCCTGAAATAATATTCCTGAAAACTTTTGCCTAGGAAAATGAAAGTTTAAAATAACTTTTCTATTTTATAAAAACTTTTGGGAAAAAAAAAGCATTTAAATAAATGTCAGACCATTCGACTTTTAAGTAGATAGAATCAAATGACTGATTATTTCCCAAGAGTCTTCCAAACCCTCGCTTCAAAATTTTTGCCTTGCTGGGTCTAACAGTCCTAAATTCTTATATCATAATATTCACCTAATCCTTTTTAAGATCTCACAATGAAAAACTTTATTTAAACAAGATTCCAAAATCTCATAAATGTACTAACTTTGCCCTTCTGTTATGAGATTCTGCTAAGAATCTGTCAAGTTAGTTATCTCCCTTTCCTGGGTAAGAATAAATACAGCTTCACCTTATCATCAGGTTGTCTTGGTGGTATTTTCAAGGGACAAGCATTTGACAGGAGGCAGCAAAGAGCACAAAGTATTTAGAATAGTAGTAATTTGATAGGGCTAAAGTACAATATTTTGAAAGAGAATATCAAGAGATAAACCTGTAGCAATAGGCCAGGATCTGATTCTGAAGGGTTCTGGATGACATTTTAAAGAACCTGGTTATTAGTCTGAAACAAAAGGCTAGTAAACAAGAAGGATGTCTTGGCTTTATTCTTTTAGGTTCTTTTGAAAAGATCTTTTTTGAAGCTAAGAAAAGTATAGTCCATTAGAAACATTAAATTCTTAAATAAATACAATGATATATTGTGTGATTTGATTGTATGTCATCTAAGAGGATTATAAAGTTTCTATAATAAATAATTTCTGATATGGAAAATAAATATTTTATAATTTTGGCTTATAGAAAATTTAGTATTATACTTTTCTCTCATAAAAACAGCTAGAATAAATTATAATATATTTATTATTTATTTTTAATTTTAAACAATAAAGCATCATATGTGTTAGAGTATTCAGTTCTCTTGAGCCTCTTCAACCTCAGTGGTTTGCTTCTAGCATAAAACCTTTAATGAGAATTACAAATACTTAGCTCTCGAAGAAATCCTACGACACCCATAGGGAGTCTCACAACTATGGTTATCATAAACTTTAGTGTTATAATTCAGAATAATAAAATACTAAAATTGTTGTATCTTTTGAATATTTTTTTAGTGCACTTTGAAATATATTCAAAACATTAAGATAATTTGGAGGGACATATTATTCCTAGAGCAGTTTTCTTTGGTCATCCGCTTCTGAATTTATTATAAAATATGTAAACGGTTACTTTAGTACTCATGTCAAGTAATCTGACTACTCTTTTAAATAGAGTATATAAAACAAACCATGGGTAAATATATTTCTTCAAAAGTAGAAATTTTCTTTATATATACATACATACATACATACATACATACATACATACATATATATCTCAAGTTGTTAAAAATTTAAAATACTACTGTTTTTTTCTTTATGCAAATAAAAGTTAAATATCAATAAGTACAAAGTATTATTGTTAAAATACCATCATTTAATGCTTTAACTCTATCATTTTATAAATGAGAAAATTGAAGCCCAGTTTATTAAGCTGTTATAAAATTGGCATTTGAATCTAAGTAGTTCGATACTTATGTTAATCCAATACTAAATATAACTATTTCCATTATTATTATTTAGATTAAAACACAAAAGATATATTAAGCATAAAAAGAAAACAGAAACGTTTTTAACAAAACCTAACCAAATTTTGTATGTTCATTTGTAATATATCCAAAAAGTTTTCTCTTATATTCCAAGTTGAATAGAATGATTGACTAAGTATAATTTATTTAATAATTAATAATAAAGATAGACCTGAAGGACATAAAACAGAGATAGATTTTCTACACAAATATTTTTAATTTTGTATTGAAACCATGCAAAGGTCATTACAAAAATAGGTAATAACACAACATATGTTAACTCTTTTTTAAATACTTTAAAATACCATAAAGAAACAAGGAGATTTGACACTAGAATGTTTATAATGAATGACAAAGAAGTTTAGTGGACCAAGAAATCTTCTTTAATTATCTAAGGATTTCAACACTATTGTTTCCTCACCATTGATTCCTCATTATCTTTCCATTCCCATGAAGCCAGACACGATTCTTTTTCATTTTAGAGTTTTATATAATATTTTCCTCTGGTTATCTGGTTTTCCTTCTTATGTTATATGAAATTAATGTGTAAAATGGAAGTAATTAAAGCTCATTGACTATAAGGTGATATAGGCAACATTTATGTTGGCTCAGGAGATTTGATACAGAAACTGGATTTTCTTTGCTTGAGAACAAAAACTATGCCATGCACAAATTTCCACTGTTACTTAAACCAGCTTTTACCTCCCAAAACATTTAGGAAATTTGCTTAAAATATATAATGAATAACTTTTGTGGAAACTATAATTTATTTGGTCTGAGACTGGGGCCCAAGACTGTGTAGTTTTAACAGTTTTTACAGCTATGGTAATGACATTCTGAAATTTCACTCAAGAAACACTAGTTTATTATTATTCACATCAAGGTGTGGTGTCGTTTAACAAATGTAACTGCATGATATTCTCGGTAGCGCTGAATTGAATTAATGAAGGAACTAACAAGCAAGAAGGTAGTTCAGAGAACAAAATTTCTTTGTATCAGTTCTATCATCTTTATGGTTGGGAAGGAGAGAATACATAGACTAAGTTTTTTCTTTAGATTGGAATATCAGACTAAAGATTGACAAAGGAATTTTAGAGAAATTCTGAAATTCTGTCTATTTATTTGTCTATCTATTAATATTTTATTAACTGAATATTACTTCTAATTTGCTGAGAAATATAGGAAGTTCAGAAGGCATATATTTGGTAATTGCTATGTACTAAACCTTGTAGATAGAAATCATAAGAGCAGCAACATCATGTTCCTTTACCCAAGCATCTTTCTGAGGTGAGAGTTAACAAGTAAGTGTATAATGATCTTTAAAAAAAAAATGCATGTATTTTCAATAGAAAACTATTAATAAAAATATTTGAAAATCAATTATAATGTTTCTAAAATATATGTGATATTTACATTAATCTCCGAAACATAGGATATTTAAAACAAAATAAAACAAACCCAGGGTTTAGAGAGGAATAAAAGAATACATAAATCAGTAGTTAAACATGGTCTTATTTTTTCTGATAATATGATAGGAGTACTAGAAAGGAAAATATGCTGTATTAGATAAGGTTGATTAAATCATGGGAATCCTGTGTAATGTTCTGTATATATGCACACACACACACACACATACACACACACACACAGATATACACTGAGTTTTGGGAAATAATTAAAATTTTTACACATTGGCAAAAAAGGGACAGACATTCCAGGCATAAAGAAAAGCATGAATAATTCAAATAGCCTTACCTACTTTAGAGACATAACATGGAAATTCCCTGTAATAAATGATCCAGCTGCTATGCTAGTTTATTTTCATGTACACTTTTGAAAGATTTACTCTTTCTGATAGCCAATGGTATACAAACTAGATAGCCAAGTATGCTATAAAATCCAGTTATTCAACTTTATCCTACTTTAATTCATTTTGAGGTCTTGAGTGCTTTGTTTATACAGGCTAGTTCACATTTTTTTGTGTGTCTCATTTTGCCTTTTAAGAGTGCTTTTACTTCTTGCCTGTTAGGCATGTTTAGGGACTTCAAGTTGTTGGGAAAGACAAATTAGCTGTTATTGATTAGGTTTCTTTCCCTTCTAGGAGTTGACAATACTTTGGCTGAAGAAGGGATTGGGGTGAAAGCAAATACATTACTTAATTTAGAAAGGAAACACTTATATAAATGTTGAATAAACTATAATCAATGCAAGAATATGAAAATATCAAGTGTTATAAGGGTAAAGATAAGGATTGAATAAATATCTCCAGCATAATTAAAGAAAATTTTATTTAGCAATTAATTTTATTCAATAATGAAAGCTGGGCAGAGAAAAAAATAATTTGATAAATCTACCCTTTTGAGAGATGTCATTCCAAATTATTCAGTTAATTTGTTTAAATTATGAGCTATATGACTAGATTATAGAATATTATATTGTAAATTCTGAGTCTATGGCCATGCCACCCTGAACGTGCCCAATCTTGTCTGATCTCAGAAGCTAAGCAGGGTCTGGCCTGGTTAGTACTTGGATAGGAGACCACCTAGGAATACCAGGTGCTGTAGGTGTTAAAAAAAAAAAATGTGCAGATTCAGATACAGAAAAATAAAATTGAGGAATTGTATTGAACATGAGAATGGCTTTGACTGCCCTAGGCTATGATAATGGAATTTCTGCAAAGTTTATAAAAGAGAAGGTTATAAGAAATATCTTGGTAACACAAAAAGACTTTCTAAAAGTTATGACTTGATATACCCTTTGAAGATTTATATATAACACTCTTGACCTTTTGGAAGACTCCAAGTAATATTTTAATGGTATTTAATTTCCTGTAACATTTTTCTGCACCCAGTGTATCTGAAACTGTATATTCAATTGGACATCTGCTATTTAATATAAGCAAAAAATTATAGAAAAAATAATAAATGACACTGACATGTTTCACTTGCACAATAGTGCTGAGCATTAAAAATTGGCAAATAGGCTCTATCTTGGTAGCTAAACATTTATTTTTATTACAATTACATACATACACATACAAACACACAACTAGATTTAATATGTAAATTGAGAGACCTACAAATATAAATTACTCAAATTCCCAATGGAGAGTGGAGATTTCTGGACAGAATATGTTGGTGGACACATAGTTTTTTTTATGACTTCTTCCAAGGAATATAGTTAGTCTATTTACCCAATTCTAGTTGACAATATTAGACTAGGTCTAGGTCATTTTCCTTCATCAGTAAAGTAAGTGAATAGGTCCAGAGAAAGATTATCATCAAGTCCTCAATTATTCTCTATAATATTTTATAAAATGTTTGATAATAAAAAATAACAAACCAAGCTAGAAAAAATAAGTTGGCCAACAAATAAGTAAAACAGAAACAATGGAAATGAAATTACCAAATAGAAAGTTAATCATTTATGGGATAAGACATGTAAATAAAATATAATTACCATGCTATAGAATTTAATATGGAGAGCTTTTACAAAATTATAAATAGCTATAAACAAGAATCAGAAAAAAATAATTTTACCAGATTAGCTTGATTAAAATAGAATTAATACACTTTAAGATAGGTTAGAAGTAATCTCAAATTGAAAGACAGATGTCAGGAGTAAAAATAAAAATAAGCTCATGACAGACATACAGCAATTATAAGTCGATATAACATCATCCTGGGCAAAAACAATGAGAACCTCAGGCCTTGATTTTGGAGCAAGTTCTTTAGTTAATCTATCTTATATCCCTGGTTTTGCTTTCTTACAGTTGTTTCTTTGAACTTGGCTTTGTTAGGCAGAATTGACCGATACATGACCTAAGAATATTTGATTAGTCTTTGTGGTGGTCTGAATAATGTCTCCCCAAAGAAGTCGATGTCCTATTTCCAGGAACCTGTGAATGTGTCAATTTACATTCAAAAGAAACTTTTCAGATATGATTAAGTTAATAATTTTGTGATGGGGTTATCCTGGATTTTTCAGGTGGACCCAGTGTAATCACAAGAGCCCTTATAAGAGGGAAAGAAGAGGTCATAGAAGAGGGAGATGCTATACTGTTTGCTTTAAAGATAGTGGAAGGGGACATGACCCAAGGAATGTAGACAGCAACTAGAAGCTAGAAATGGCATACAGATTCTCTCTAGAGCCTCCAAAAGGAATGCATTATAGTAATCTGTTACAACACCAGTTAGTAACTAATACAGACCTGTAGATAGTGATTGACAAGATTCAGAAATTGTTTCTTTTGCATATATGTGAAATCATATAAAAACATTTTATGATAAGATGGGTGTATAAACGTTGAGGCATGAATTATGTCAAATATAGTTTTTCTACTCAGCATTTAATTATATCCTCTTCTCAGAAGCACCTTTGATATTGACACTTTTCTTGAGATCCTTTTAACATCTATTTTAAAAGAGCTTCTCTCCACAGGCTTTATATATATTGGTGAGTAACATAATTTTACTATCTTTGTTGTGATTCTCAGGTAGATATGTTGGGCATTAGAAAATTTTTGACATTAGAGTTATAACTCCCGACCTTTATCTAAAGTAAATAAAAAGTCTGGAATTAAGTGGCTAGGCTTTCTTTACAGCTTTATTTTCTACAACATGCTCTTCATTATTCATTTTTGTGAACCTTAGAGATATAGATTATAACTTTATCTTCACAAATGTCACAGAATTTATTTTTAAATAAATAAAAGGATTTTGTGGGCCCCTACCACATTGATAGAAACCTTTGGACTAGAGGTAAGGGAAAAGCTAAATTAAATAATATAAATTCAAAGCCAAAAAGCTAAAGAAAGCTTGTATGCCAGATGCCTTTATCTTGAGAATAACGATAGCCAAAAAACCATGTAATGACCTCAGTAAGCAGACAAATTTTAGACAAACTTTGTAATGCTTTAAATGAAAAGAGATTCATGACTTAAAACTCTTTCATCTCTCAAAACATCAGAGGACAACCTAAAGATATATTGACAAATTATATTACACAGGGATGTTTCAGTGGAGATCCAAGTTTACACAGGTCAACTTAAACCAGTGATTGTCAACTGAGCATGATTTTGTTCTTTTGTGGACATTTCAGCAATATCCAGAGATACTTTTGATTATCACAATTGGGAGACTACTGGCCTGGGGTGGGTAGAGACCAGGGATGATGCTAAACACACTACAATGCTTAACATAGCTCTTCATGACAGAGAATTATCTGACCTAAAATTTCCATACTGCTATGATTAAAGAAACCTGCCTTAGACTTATGGTAAAGGTACAAAAAGAGAAAAAGAAAAGAAAAGAAAAAACAAAAGAAAAGAAAAGAGAAAAGAAAGAAAAAGAAAGGAAAAGAAAGAAAGAGTAAAAAAGTAAAGGTAAAAAAAGTAAAAGAAAAGGGTACAAAAAATCTAAGATCTAGTTTTTTTTCAGAGAGGTCAGAAAAAGATGTATTGTTAATGTTTTAGAGATTTATAGGTCAGAAAAATTAATTCTCCAAAGGGAGATAATAAAAAAATAGTAACCAGATGTTTTAGGGCAAGAGTTCAATTAACCTCCCAGTAGAAAATAGGAAACTATTGAGAAGTTATCTCAAAGCTGCTGTTTGAAAGTCCATAGTAGATATATTTTAAGAACTGTATTTTGAAGATTAGAGTACCTATATCAAATGATGATATACAATTTGGAATTATGTAAGGGAGAAACTGGGAAGATGAGTATAAATATTCCAGTAATACTTTTTTATGTTTTTGAAAGTTGATCAGATGTTGACTGTAGTCTCAGGAAACATTTTCTTCAAATATATCTCACCGTAGTGAGAATGATAAGCTAGTAAAGAGATAAGCAGAGATATAATTGGTAGAATCAAACTTGGGCTAGAAGCTGGGACTGAGGAAGACTAACTCCAGGTTATATTTTCTTAACCAAGAGTATGAGAACACCAAGGTGCACATGAATAGAGTTATTAGAATAGAGTTATTAGGTATTTATGAACTTGAATAGGAAAATTTCACATTTTATTTTATCATTTTATTATTTTTAATAAAATTTATTGGGAAACATTGGCTAATAAAATTAGATTAGGTTTTAAATGTTATTTCAAAAATATATTAGATGTATATTGCATTGTGTGATCACCACTCAAATTAAATTTTCTTGCATCGCCATATATTTGACCCCTTTTACTCTTATCTACTTTCCCCCTTCCTTCTTTCTTTTTGGTAACCACTACACTGTTGTCTGTATTTATGAGTTTCTGTTTGTGTTGTTCATTTATTGATTTTAGTTTTATATCCCACATATCAGTGAAATCATATGGTTCTCTATTTTTCTGTCTGATTTATTTTGCTTAGCACAATAATCTCAAGAACATGTACATACATACAATAGAATATTAGTCGGCCATAAGAAAAGATAAAATACTGCCATTTGTAACAACGTAGATGGAAATTTTCATATTTTAATTTTAACTAAGCCTTGAGATGTAATGCCAAAAAATTATGGCAGTTTTTAGACACAGAGATAGGTATTATATGTAATACGTTAATAAAGAAAAGGCATGAAGTTAAGAAATACTTCTCTGTATGGAATTACTCTGCTAAAGATGAAGAAGGCAGACAGGACCTGTCTGAATAACTGATGTGTCTTCCACATCCACAATTGTTGTATTTCATATCTCCTAATGTAGATTACTTCTCTAGATGAAATTAGGAGCAATATGCTAGAATTATAGATGTATAATTTTGTTAAAAGAGAGAAAGTAATGAGATACACATGCCCAAGGTTCTGAATAATGAACAGATATATAGCTCAGAGAGACCCCAAAGGAGTGTGAAAACACAATAATCAAGATAAAAGAAATGATTTAATGCTGTTGATAGAAGCTTAGGGACTTTAGGAAAGTAGACATGACAAGATGAAATTATAGCTTTATTTGAAAAGTGAATATGCACAAATTGTAAATGAATTTTTTAAGTCACATTTCCTAATATGAAGAAGAGGTGTCCACTTAGAATAAAATAAAGGCTGTGAAATTAGTTAAGCCTTAGAATATGTAGAAGAAAATATGATTAAGGAAGCTAGAAAATTACTATTCTGAAGAATGAGACTCCCAAGATAAAAATGCCCAGATCTCTCGGTTCTGGAAATCTGTCATATTCAAGGTAGCCAAACTGTATTACAGAGGATAATTAGATATGAGGGTATATAGTACTTGAGTGCTGATATTTAGCCTCAATTTAGTATGGCTACATAAACTTTCCTGAAAAAGAATGAGTAGGAGGTTGAGAATTTACAGGGAGAAAGCAAGAAAATCCAGTTCTTAGAAGCAAAGCGTTGACTGGATTTGTAATGGCCCTTTTAACTCAATAGGTATAAATAAGTGATCAAATAAGTGTAATTGTGAACCTGGTCAGTTGAATAGCAAGATGCAATTGATAAAGGTCAAATAACACATATGATTTGTGTGGACATGTTAAGGCTTCTCCACAGCCACAAGAAATTATGGATAAATATATAACTATATATTCTGGTTTCAGGATCCTTGGACTGGATCCACTCTTCCACTGGAGCTCCCAAGAGGTCTCCTACAAAATTGTAAGCAATATCTTACATCTTCAGACATAGTAATAAATGTGGATAGGACCACTGCAAACTTTCCAAAAACATTAATATATTCTATTTGTAGCCATTAATGCTATAGCCTAGCTTTCATGAAAGTTAAATGAAGTTTAAGGTCTTATAAGTAACTTCTCAACCCCAGTTGCCTATATTTCATCCATAAGCATAGAGATATTAGCAAAATAGGAACTTGAGCAAAGATCTGTTTAGACTTAGGTATGATATTTTTGGTCATAATTACTGAGATAGACCTGTAGGTATCCAACAGCATTCTCATAGGATGGTGGATAATGAATACACACAGCTCTGCCCTAGTATTGTTAGGACTCACCATATATATTCTATAGATTTAAAAAGGACAATATTAATGATATCATCAATTTTAGAGTAACTAAGTTTAGTTAATAGGCTATTTTATAATTTTAAATAAGATAAAAAAAGTATTTATGATGTAACAATTTCTTTGAGGGCTTGTATAAAACTTGACTTTTTAATTGTTAAATTATCTGTGCTGCTTTTAGTAGAATGAAAATCTCAAGGTAAAGAAAACTTTATCTCAGTCTTTTCATATCCATAAGGACAGCAATTAATATAATATACAAACTTAAACAATTGTAGAATAAGTGTAGAAAATAAGCAAAACTTAAGTGATTTTCCCCTGGTCAGACAGTAACTGACAGAGCCCAAATTTTAGCCAGGACACCTAAATTCCAGAGTTCATGATCTTAACTTTAATGCCATTCTATTTTTGTTGTTGAACGAGTGGGTAGATAGATATTTTACACAATTTTTATGAAATTACAAGGAGGCTAATTATTTAATTATTCTGTTGAATCCGTATAGACATTTTAATGGTTTGGCATCAGTAAAACAGAAATCAAATATTTTAAAGAGGGTATTTAATATAGAGAATTAGTTAAATTCATATTATAGAACTGGAAAAGCAAATGCAGAGGTGCGAAATTCATAAAACAGGACTGATTCCTACAAGAATAAAGAGAAGAATTTGGGTTCTGAATATAGAGAAGTTTACAGAGACCCCTAAAGAGGTGGGATTTACAATCAGATGTATAACAGGAAATTGCTTTCTATGGAGAGAATCAGGCTTAGAAAAACGAAGTTATAAATACTTCATGATGCTCTCATTACTTTCACCTAACAGAAATTAGGGAACCAGGATATAAACCAGGACTTTAAGCTGTGTCTTTTAAATCTAATTTGTATGCTTTTTTTTCCCCCATCTCCATTGCAGCACAATAACCTCCTAGCATAAATTCAGGTTTCATCTCACCTGGTCTGATAAGGTGAGATGAACATTGCTGCTCTTGTTGCTAAGAATTTTAAAATGAAACTTTAATCAGACAGTATTTATGATAATGCACTAAAGACTACTTGATAGGATAATTTATTAATAGTTGGGTCTCAGATAATGTTTTCTTCACTCAATCTCAGTAAATACTGTGGAATAATAATTTGTAGATAGAGAAAAGATATGTCATCAGCACTGTTTTATATTTTTTGTCCTTTTATTTTGTTGATGATGAAGCATAAAAATTACCAATGATAATTTAGGGACATCACCTTGTAGCAGATAAAATTGGATAAACTAAGATATCTGCCCTAGTCCACTTATGTTGAGGCAGAATCTTTCTTGGCTAGATTCATTTTTCTCTTTCAATAGAAGTTGATATTCCCTTAGTTTTCACGACAGTGAGGAGAATTTTCTCAAGACCAAAAAAATATTTGAACTTCAATGTATAGATCTGTCTCTTATTTGTTTTCCCTCTGACTCGTGCTGTTAACTCTTTAATTTATTTTCAAAAAATATGAAAGTCCACCAAATAAATAGTTTTTAAATTGAGATATAATTGGCATGTAACATTATGTTAGTTTCAGGTATACGTAATGATTTGATAAATGTACATATTACAAAATGATCACCACAATAAGTCCAGGTAACATCCATCACTCATCAAAGAGTTTTTAAGAAAATCATAAGCACACCTCAATTAACTTTCTAATTTCCAGAAAAAAGAAGCCCCATTCTTTCCAGATATGAAGTATAAGCTATAGAAAGAAATAATGAGACCAAGAGTTGATGTTATATGTGATTAATTTTAGAAATAACTGCTTCTAATCTAAGGGATATGTTCTACCTTGAGTGGTTTCCTGCTGTCTTTTCTTTCAACTTATTGGATACTTCTTTTAATAATTAACACATTGTCAGACCAAAAAGGCAAAATATAGGAGGAAATCCTTTTAACGTTAAGCAGAACTATGTTAGAGGACTTAATTTTTCAAATTTGTATCATACAGTTGGAGTCCAATTTAATAGGAAATGTAGGAGAAATAAATCTTGGCTAATTCTGAATTAATTTTTGAGGTAAAAAATGTAAACGGAATTTAAAAAAAGAACACTTAAAATTAGCAAAAGTTAGTATTTCATCCTTTTGTCTCTGGATTCCCTTTGGAAATTTCACTCTTTTTCACAACTATTTTTCTTCTGCTCTACCTCAAAACAGCTCCTGTTTTAATTTTGGTATATATTCTTCTTATTATGTTTTAATATATTTACATTCATAAATACTAAGGAGTATTGTTTTATGTGTCTATATGAATGCTGTCAAAATATATTACATATTTTTTACACCTAGCTCTTTAATTCAGCATTATCTTAGTTCTATAAATATAGATACATTTAGATTAAATATTCTTACTACCTATATCCCATCATATGTATATTCCACATATATTTATCTAGCTTCTTATATTTGATCATATTGATCGTTTCTAATTATTTACTACTAAACATTTTCTTACAAGCCTTAATTTGCACATGTAGAAACATTTGTATATGATAAAGTGTTGCATATGGAATGTCTGGATGTTGGAGCATACACTTTTTTCAACTTTATAGTTTCATAATTATGACCAAAATGTTATTCTACAATGTTTCTTAGAGATAAGGAGAGTTTGATTTTATTACTTTCTCAACAAAAGTCATATTTAAAAAATTTTTTTAGTGAAATGGTATTTTATTGTTTTAATAAATTTCCAGTTAATCAATGAGTTACTTTATAGGACAATTTTTGTATTTCATGAGTTATGTGTTTATACGTTTTGCTGCTTTTTTTCCCATAGAGCAATTTGTTTATTCACTTTATTATTTACCACTGTGCTCCTTTATGATTGCTGCTTTTTTTGCCTTAATATTCCTTAACCTAAACTTTGAAGGTAGGTGTTTTTTGACAATTAATATTTTTTGCATTTAATCTGTAAATTGTTGGAAATTTAATTTGCACATGATGCCAGATATGAATCTAATCATATATTTTCCCAGTTTCAATTAGAAACTTTCTCCAATTCGCTTATTTTAAAAGATCCATTTTCCTCATTTATTTCTAAGTAGTTTTTTTTTTCCATTTGAAGGACCCAGATTACTTCTTTGTTCTTAGCTCTTTGTTGCCTGCTATTTTGCTGATCTACTTTACAATTTTTCAAATAATATTTCCAACAGAAGCTTCATAAATCTTGAATTGAGTTAAAACAAGACTTCGTTTTGATTCTTTATGTAAAACATCATCTTTGTTAGTCTTCAAAGAAATCCTAATTTCTTTCACATAAATTTGAGAAACATTTTATCAATTTTATAATTTTGTGTGGAACAGTGCTTCTTATTGGTATATAGTTCACATGCCATAAAATTTAATGCTTATGTCTACAGCCATGCTACCCTGAACAAACTCGATCCCATCTGATCTCAGAAGCTAAGCAGGGTCGGGTCAGGTTAGTACATGGATGGGAGACCATCTAGGAAGACCAGGTGCTGTAGGCATAAAAAAAAAAAAAAAGGGATTGTAAGCTGACAAGGTCCTTGCAATCTGTGAGGTCAACCAAGAGTTGCCTTGCCTAAAAATTAAAAAAAAAAAAAAAAAA
>NW_011889247.1:1056095-1060262 GCF_000151845.1 Pteropus vampyrus
GCCTAAAAATTAAAAAAAAATAAAATAAATTAATTAACTCAATAAATAAATGAATAAATAAATGAAATTAACCTAAATAAATTGCACTATGCAGTGATGTTCCATATATTCACAAAGTTGTACAACAAACTCCATTAGCTAATTCCAAGATACTTTTATCATCCATAAAAGAAGCCCTGTAACCATTAGCATTTGCACCCTATTCCTTGCCACTCTCCTATCCCCTAATAAACATTAATCTATTTTTTGTCTCTATAGATTTTTCTATTCTGGGCATTCCATATAAATAGAATCAAGCAGTATGTGGCTTTTTGCCTCTGACTTCTTTCACTTAGTATTATGCCTTTGAGGTTCATCCATGATGTTGTATGTATTGGTACTTCATCTTTTTCATGGTTGAACAACATTCCATTTTATGAATATTCCACTTTTTGTTTATTCATTTATCCGTTGATAGACATAATGATTGTTTCTAATTTCTAATTTTTTTGGTTATTATAAAAAATGCTGCTATAAACATTCTTGTTCATGTTTTTGTGTGGCCATGTATTTTTAATATTTTTGTATATATACTTAGGAGTGGAATTTCTGGGTCATAAAACAAAGTAAAAAAATAAAGAATTTTAGAAATAGGATATCTCTACAGGGGCAAATGAAGGCACACACAATGATATTTAATGCCACTGTAAACATCACACCAGATCCTTGTCATTTCAGAATCCAAAACAGACACTCAATATGAGATGAAATTAATCCTTTTGTTTTATTAAATCAAAACTCCTATATTCTAAACCTATATGCTAAGCATGGCACACATACCTCAGACAACACTCTGCTGTTCGAAGAAATACATGTATTTGGGTAGAGTAATATCTTTGGCTATGAGAAATATACCTTCTTCTTCAGAAGATTATTAACTTGAGATCTAATAGCTTTCTCTAACTGGATTAAACCACTTTTTCTTGAAATATTCTCCTTGGAAGGGAATGGATGGAGGTTTCCGGCTAAACAGAAGGGACACCATACCCTCAACAAAAACAAAAACAAAAACAAAACAAACAAAAATACATCAGAGCCTGTATATGTTGAAATCATTCTAATGAACCTGGAATCCTTGGATACTTTTCCTTCAGTCCTCCAGAAGTTTTGGAGGAGGGTTTGAGTCTTGCTAATGACCATGTGACTCAAGTCTTTCCTTAAGTCTTTCTCATTCAAAATGTAGACATAATGAGGATTACACGTAGTGAAAGTAGAATCAAAGTGATATTACAGGAAAGAAAGAAGCTGAAAATAATGGTCTATTGACAACAGAATTTCATAATAATAGACCCTGAGAGATCCAGGGATTAGAATACAAGGCCAAATAATACATGGCAGCAATAACGAGGCTCATTTATATTCAATGATGTATCATGTATTAAGTGCTTTAACCTACATTATCTTAGTAAATTTTGACAACAGTCTGTTATACAGGCCATGAGATTTCTCAAAGAAGGAGCCTGAAACCTAGGGAAATTAACAGCTTGTACAAATTTGGACTCAGAAATCCCATCTCTAAAGTTAACCAATTGTCCTTCTGATATATCTCACACCACCAACCCGTGGACAAGATGCGTCATTGTTTAATTTTCATGAATTGGCAGAGAAGAAAATCTGTGCACATCTCCAGTTCTGATTTTCTATGGGCTTCTGCTCTGAGGTATATGTTTTCTGAGAAGGACTGGCCTTAAAAACCAATGTCCTCACAGATTGTGGACCTGGAACATCACTGAAAGGAGTGTTTAACTTGGATTGCTCAGAGTAGAATAAGCATAATCTTACCTTTCAATGTTTTATTTTTAACCCCTTCTTGATTCTGTGTTGTTGCTAAAAGACAAGAAAAAATAAAAATTAGAGTCCAGGGTCTAATTCTGTGTCTCCTCTGTCTTGGCAAGCTCCAACATTTGTTATTTATGAATAATATAGCTTGCTACATTGAATTTATTGAGATTTGTTTTTATCTTGTTATTCATTTTTATAGTAGATAGAAATATTTTCTGTTTTCCATCATTGAAAAAACTTGAATGAAGAAAGATTTTCTGCTGGTGACCCTTAGTTGATATTTCAGTCAATAGACTTCTACTAAAAAGGACACAGGTTATTACATATAAAGGTGCACCTATGCCTTCTCGCATAGGACTCTGATTCTTTGGGCCAGAGATAAGTCTTTAATATATAATAAGGGGTTTTTAGAGACTTACTATTGCTCTGTATATAAGTTATGAAAACCTAAATCACTTATCCTAAGATGCCTAAGATGGGAAGGAGACTGATGCGCATGGTATGTGGGGCTTTTTTCCCCCTTTGTGTACTTGGAATACTTTCAATAAACCATTCTACCGCCACTGAATCTCTGTGTTTGAAATTTTACCCTGGATCTTTCTATCACATCCAGATGGATGAAATGTGAGCTGTGAAAAGAAGCCTCTGTCCTTTCTCTAATCATTGACTACCCCACCAGTTCCCCTAGAGCAGAGGTTGAAAACTAGGGTCAATGTGCCAATCACAGCATTATGTCTGTTGTACAGTCCACACAGTAAAAAATGATTTTTAACAGATGAACATCTGCAATCAATCTGGCCCATTGACTTAGTCCTATTGAATTTTGTATTTTGATATTCTCTGACTTTGATTCTTCCAGCTGTCATCACCACACCTAGTCCCCACAAATGTGCTTTTCCAATGTTAACACAGTTTTAGCAAACTCTGTCACTGCTCAAAACTGATGTTTTACCATTTTACAATGTACAAAAAAGAAAAAAAAGAACAAAAAAGATATAAAATTTTTTCATTTTCATATTGCACACATTGTGCAACACGAAAAAAATTCAAGAATCACACTTACAACATGATTTCAAACCCTTGTTCTGTCACATACCAGCTGTATGAATAATCTTGGGTAAATAATTTCCTTATTTGTTCTTCAGTTTATTTAAATTATGGAGACAAAAACCTTCACTGATTACAGTATCAGTTGGGGTGTGGCAATAACAGTTGAAGGAATCAAAGTCAGAAAATCTTAAAAGGATATAAAACTCAATGGGACAAAGAATGGACCAAATTAATTACAATATGTGTCTTCAATTCTTGGTCCTTAACAGGCACTTGATAAATAGTGGTTACGATTAAGAATACCAATAGAATCAAGGAGGAGCTGTACTAGATCTGAAATTTATTTATTTATTCAGAAATAGCTAAATAGCTAAACTCTAGTTCTCAGTGGTCTCCACCACTTTGTGGATAGCAGAAATAGCACCTTACCCTCATGAAGCTGAACTGATAAGGATAAACTCCAAGGTAGATTACATTCTATTTCAGCCCGTTCATGGAAATCTTCTAGTTTCCTTTGCCTTAGAGTTTTCTCATGTTTGAGAGCCACTCTCAGTGTTCAGTCAGAAGATTTTATTTATATTTTTAGAATTCATTTCAATGATTTTCTAGCCAGAATAAACCCATCCCATATTTTCTTTACCATACATGGTGTTGATTTTGGTACCTATTTTTTGTTTACTCGTTGAAAATCAGTTTAACTAGTAGAACAACATCATTGCCAGCCTCTTTTAGAATACAAATATACTTCTATTCTGTATGCAGTACACCATGTTAAACATCTATAAAGAAATCTATGATTGAATGGAGAATTTGACTTACATTTCAAAATTTAGCATGACAAATTTTGAGATGATGGGTGTGCTTCACCAGATTCTGGATTGAGACCATAATTTCCAATTTACAAATTTAAGATCATGAAGTGTTGAGATTATATTATACATTCCAATGCCAATATTAAAGAATGAATTCAATGTTAAAATAAATAATAGCAAATTATGGCACTGGGTTTACCTCACTGTAAATGCATACTATCATATATGAGTTTTTAGAGTAGTTTCTAGAAAAGCAAAATTTTTTCTATGTATAAGATCATATTTTCCAAGTACTGCTCTTACGAACTCTTACACAGACATAGAATTTCAAGGCTCCCTTGTAACAAAATCATTTTGTGAACTGAAATAAAATTTAAGCCTCAAAGAACTGTAATATTATATGACAATTAATATTTCTGATCTTATCTTTTCTTACAAAAAAGGAAAACAAATACCTTTATTTCTAGAGAGCATATATAATTCA
>NW_011889247.1:1061530-1068684 GCF_000151845.1 Pteropus vampyrus
TTCATGATAAAAAAAATCAGATGAAATTAATATTAACTTTACCCTTATTTAATCCAATGTATCCAAAAATAGTACTATTTTTTAAGATTCAATCTAAACTTAATAGTGAAATATTTTTTACATTTTTTATAACACTAAATTTTTAAAATCCGGCATGCATTTTACACCTACAGCACATTTCAATTTGTACACAAAATTTTAATTGGTTATTCAATAACTGAATTGAAAACCAAAACTTATTTTCATTTAATATCTACGTCTGCTTTTAAATTTCTAAATTTCAATGTTGTATTTGTTCAAGATAATAAAATTTACTCTCCATTTTGTCAATTCATTATTAACATCAAAATTCAATGGAGTTTTCAATAAATTGAAAGGCAACTTTAAATTTTGTTGTAGTTTTTGAGGCCAGTTTATGTAACGCTGTTGATTACAATTAAAATCTGAATATTGATTTAAATTAGAAGAATGTATAGTTTTTATATTTTTGTATTACAAAGTTTTAATTTCAACTTAATTTTCTTGCCTGTCCAGTTAAGTCACATAGAAGTCTTTCCTTTTCTTCAGGTTTTATTTACCTCATTCATAAGCAGTATGATAGATATAATAAAGTAAAAGTAAATCACACTACCATTATTTTCTTTTGGTTATTAAATATTTCCTTGCATGTACTCCTTTTCTTTTAGGGTAAACTTGAACAGAGATTAACAGTACAGTAAATCTTTGTAAAACTTTTCTACGACACTACCAATGAGTATGACAAAGAACACGAAATTTTTCAATTCATTGTCTTCTATTATTTAAGCAGTTCTATAAGCTGCCAATGATTCACAGTATTTGTATATGTATATTCAATGATTAATAAAAGCAATATTCATACTATTTTTAAAGACTGCTATAGAAATCTTATAATCTGTATCATACAGTTGTATGACTCATTAAAATAAACATTAAGTTCCTCTCTTAAAACTCTCCTAAATTCATACTTTTGACCTGAAATTACGAGAACTCTAAATTGTGATAGAAAAAAATATATTTAAATCAGATTATTCTTTGGCAAATATTAAAAAGCACCCACAAATTTGACATTTTTAGGATGTAGACTGACAACATTTTGTGATAAATTTGAGTTTTTGAAAACAAAATTTATGTGAAAATTTAACTGAGCAATGACTTACCTCATATAACTCATTTTTGATATGTTATAAAGATATTTTAATGTCAACTGGTGGCTTAACTGAAAATATTTAACTTTCTGCAAAATTTTTGTTTTAGTCTTTTTCTTTTAGTTTCTAACAAATTTTTTATAATTTAAATAATAATTGATTTTACTATTTCTCTATTCCAAATAACTTTCTGTTCATGAAAGTATCCAAGTAATTTTATATCTATCCAACCATACAAGTTAGATCTTGTTGACAAAATGTTTAAATATTATAGGTAGATACTAAATTCTGATATCAGGTGACTAAATTTATCAGTTCTTTTTAATTGTTAAAAAGGACCTCCTTTTCAAATTTATCATTTGAAAAGTTTCCTAGAAATGTTTCAATATTGCTCACTTCATTAGTTTCTTTTTTAATTTCTTAAGGTAAAAGTTTATGTTACTAATTTAATATAGATCTCCTTTTTTGAAAAATTGTCATTTACAGCTACAATTTCCCTCTAAGTATTTTTTTGCTACATCTCATAAGTTTGGTATATTGGGTTTAAGTTTTCACTCAAGTTAAAGTACTTTTCAAATGTCCATTATTATTTCTTCTTTGATCCATTGCTTATTTAGGATATTTTGTTTAATTACCATATATCTGTAAATTTCCACATTCCTTTAGTTATTGAGTTTTAGTTTCATTTCATTGTGGTTGAAGAACATATTTTGTATGATTTCAGTCTTTTTAAATTATTAAAACATGTTTTGTGGCCTAATATATGGCCTATCCTGTATACTGCACAATGTGCTCTCAAGAAAATTGTACACTCTGCTGTTATTGGGGGTGGGGTATTCTATATATTGGTTTACGTTTACTTAGATTGTAATGGTGTTCAAGTCTTTAATTTCTTTGTTGACCTTATGTTTACTTGTTCTATCCATTATTGAAATTAAGGTATTTAAGTTTCCAACTATTATTGTTGAATTGTATACTTCTCTACAATTTCATCAACTTTTACATTATAGATTTTGGGGTTTTGTTATTAGCTGCATATATGTTTAAAATTATTTTTTTGATGAATTGGCTCTTTTATTATTACTATGTTCTTTGTCTCTGGTAACATTTGTTTGTTTGTTTGTTTGTTTGTTTGTTTGTTTTACAATGTACTTTACTTGATATGAGTATAGCTACTCTTTCCAAAGTATACCTTTTTCTATTCATGTACTGTGTCTTTAAATCCAAAGTATGTTTCTTGTAGACTGCATAAAGTCAGGTAATGTAATTTAATCTAATTTTTTAACTCTGTGTTTTAGAATGTTTAATCCATTTACATATAAGGCTATTACTATCAGGTAGGATTTACATCTGACATTTTGCTATTTGCAGTTCTTATTTCTTAGTTTTCTGTGTTCCCCTATCCAAATATCACTGTCTTCTGTGCTAGATATTTTCTATAATACCTTTTTAATTCTCTTGTTGTTTCCTTCAGTATAATTTTTAAAATTTATTTTTAGTTATTACCCTGATATTTACAATTAGCATTTTAATTTAAAAATATCTAAATCAAAGTGATACCAACTTAATTTTAATAGTAGGCAAAGTTTTCTTATATAAATCCATTTTCTCCTTTTTTTAATGCTGTTATTGCCACACAAATTACATCCTTATCCATTTTGTGTCCATCATCACAGATTTATGTCTTGCTTCACAGTTTTTTAAAACATACTTGAATAAAGATCTACAAACAAAAATATATTTATACTTTCTTTTGTATTTATTTACCTATATAATTATCTTTACTAATACTCTTTATTTCTTTATATGATTTCAAGTTGCTCTGTAGTATCATTTCATTTAACTCTAAAGATTCCCATTTATATTCCTTATAGATCAATTCAGCTAATGATACGCTCTCTAAATTTTTACTATTTGAGAATATCTTAATTGTTCTTCATTTTTGAAGGATAATTTTGCAGGATATAGAATTCTTGCTGAACTGTCCTTTTCTTTCAGGACTTTGAATATGTCACTGTCTTCTGGCTTTCTTGTTTTTTGAGCTGTTAATCTTATCAAGCATCTTTTTTTTATGAGATGAGTAGCTTCTCTTGCTGTTTTAATATTCTCTTTGTCTACTTTTCAATAGTTTAATTATAATATGTCTAGGTGTGGATATTATTGTATTTTACTTGGAGTTTTATGAGCCCTCTGGAGATGTAGATTAGCGTGTTTCATTAAATTTGAGAAAACTTTTGTTGTTTTTTAAAGTATTTCTAGGCCTCTTTCTCTTTTCTTTATCACTACCATTATGCTGATGTCTCTGTACTTTATACTGTCTCAAATCTCTCTGAGACTCTGTTTAATTTTCTTTATTTTTTTCTTTCTGTTCCTCACACTGAGTAATCTCATTTACACTATTTAAATTTTGCTAATTCTATTTTATGTCTACTCAAACCTGCTGGTCACTTTTCTAGTAAATTTTTTATTATGACTATTGCATTTTTCATCTCAAGATTATCTAGTTTTTTTCACATAACTTCTACCTATTTATTGATATTCTTCATTTTATGGGACATCATACAATTTCTTTTAGTTCTTTATGCATATTTTCCTTTATTTCTTTGTAATAAAGAAATAGAATTTTTATAAACCCTTTTTCTATTAAGTCCAATATCTAGTAATTCCTAGTTTCTACCAATTGCTTTTTTCTATGTAAGGATCATATTTTCTTGCTTCTTGCATATCTTTTGTTGTTGTTGCTGCTGTTATAATCTAGACATTTTAAATAATATAATACAGCAACTCTGGAAGTCAGAACCCCTGCCCCCATATTCAGGTCTTGTTTTTGTTACTATTATTATTATTATTTTTTGTGTGTGTGTGTGGATGGTGGATTCCCTAGTGACATTTGTGACTAATTCTGAAAAGTTTGTTTTTTTGTCATGCATGACCACTAAAGTCTCTGCTTGTTTGTCAGCTAGTGGATGAAGACTTCTTAAAACATTTCTTTAGAAAAATTAGAACCAATAACTCTCACAGCCTTGGCTCCTCTGCAAGTGTATATGCGCGTGTTGGAGAACTTCTTTAACACTCAGGCAGGTAGTTAAAACTTCTGCCTTAGCTTTTAATACTTCGGCACATCCCCACCTTCAGAGATTATGGCCTCCTCAAATCTTTTCAGAGATGCACACAACTCTGGGCAAAGGCACAGTCCTAAACATATACACGATCTTCTAGATTTCCAGGAATGTCTTGCACTTTTCAAAGCCCTATGTAGTTTTAATGAGGATTGCATTTAATCTATATAATGCTTTAGGTAATATGGTCATTTTAACTATATTGATTCTTCCAGTCCAAGAATATGGAATATCTTTCCATTTCTTTGTATCTTCTTTGATTTCTTTTAATAAGGTCTTATAGTTTTTATTAGATAGGTCTTTCACTTGTTTTGTTAAATTTATTCCTACGTATTTTATTCTTTTTGTTGCAATTGCAAAAGGAATTATTTTTTTCCACTTTTAAAAAAAATTCCGATGGGATTTTGACGGGGATTGCATTAAATTTGCATAATGCTTTAGGTAATATGGTCAATTTAACTATGTTGATTCTTCCAATCCAAGAACACAGAATATCTTTCCATTTCTTTGTATCTTCTTCGATTTCTTTTAATAGGGTCTTATAGTTTTCATTATACAGGTCCTTCACATGTTTCGTTAGATTTATTCCTAGGTATGTTATTCTTTTTGTTGCAATAGTAAAAGGAGTTATTTTTTCCACTTCTTTTTATGACACTTCATTATCAGAGTATAGGAACACTATGGATTTTTGAATGTTGATTTTGTATGCAGAGACTTTACTGTATTTGCTTATTGTTTCTAGTAGTGTTCTTATGGAGTCTTTAGGATTTTCTATATAGAGAATCAAGTCATCCGCAAATAGTGACAGTTTGACTTCTTCGTTTCCTATTTGGATGTCTTTTATATCTTTCTCTTGTCTGATTGCACTCGCTAGGACCTCCAATGTTATATTGAATAAGAGTGGCGACAGTGGACAGCTTTGCCTTGTTCCTGATCTTAGAGGAAGATTTTTAGTTTTTACTATTGAGTGTAATGTTGCCTGAGAGTTTGTCATAGATGGCCTTTATTATGTTAAGATACTTTCCTTCTATACCGATTTTGTGAAGTATTTTGATCATAAATGGATGCTGTATCTTGTTGAAGGCTTTTTCTGCATCTATTGATTTGATCATATGATTCTTATTTTTTAATTTGTAAATGTGGTGTATCACATTAATTGATTTGCAGCCCTGTGTTTCTGGGATGAAGCCCACTTGATTGTGGTATAGAATCTTTTTAATATGTTGCTGTATTCGGTTCGCTAGTGTCTTATTCAGGATTTTTGCATCTGTGTTCATGAGAGATATTGGTCCGTAGTTTTCTTTTTGTGTGTGTATTATCTTTACCAGGTTTTGGTATCAGAGTAATATTGGTCTCATAAAATGAGGTGGAAAGTATTGCCTCCTCTTCAATTTTTTGGAAGAGTTTGAGGAGAATAGTTATTAACTCTTCTTTGAATGTTTGGTAGAATTCACTGATGAAGCCATCTGGTCCTGGACTTTTACTTTTTGGTAGGTTTTTGATGATTGTTTCAATTCCCATACTGCTGATCTATTTAGATTTTTGTTGATTCAATCTAGGAAGATTGTATTTTTCTAAGTACTTGTCCATTTCTTCTAGGTTATTAAATTTGGTGTTATATACTTTTCATAGTATTCTTGCATGATCCTTTGTAATTCTGCAACATCAGTCATAATTTCCTCTCTTTCATCCCAGATTTTCTTTATTTGTGTACTTTCTCTTTTTTCTTTAGTGAGTCTAGCCAAAGGTTTGTCAATTTTATTAAGCTTCTCAAAGAACCAGCTCTTTGTTGTATTTATTTTTTCTATCTTTTTTTGTTTCAATTTCATTTATTTCTACTGTAATCCCACCGGAATTTTTTAAAGAAATAGAATTAAAAAATCATCAGTTTTGTATGGAAGCAGAAAAGACCCTGAATTGCCAAATTTATCCTGAGAAAAAAGAAAGAAGCTGTATGTATCAATCAATCTGCCTGACTTCAAATTATACTACAAAGTGACAGTAATCAAAATAGCATGGTATTGGCAGCAAAACAGACACACGGACCAATGGAACAGAATCAAGAGTTCAGAACTAAACTCATATTTATATGGGCAAATAATTTTTAGACAAAAAAGCCAAAAACATACAGTGGAGAAAGGAAAACCTCTGCAATAAATGGTGCTGGGAAAACTGGAAAGCCACCTGCAAAAGAATGAAGCTCGACTATTGTCTATCACCACACACAGCAATTAACTCAAAATGGATTAAGGATTTGAATATAAAATCTGAAACAATAAAATGCATAGAAGAAATCACAGAAACTAAACTCAAGGACCTTGGGCTTAAAGAGGATTTTATGAATTTGACCTCAAAGGCAAGAGAAGTAAAAGCTAAAATAAATGAATGGGACTACATCAAACTAAAAATCTTCTGCATAGCAAAAGAAATTGTTGACAAGGTAAAGATAGAACCATCTGAATGGGAAATATATTTGCAAGAAACACCTCCGATAAGGGCCTAATATCCAAAATATGCAAAGAAATCATACAACTCAGTAACAAAAAACAAACGATCCAATAAAAAAATGGGCAGAAGACCTAAACAGACTCTTCTCCCTAGAGGACATACAAACGGCCAACAACTATATGAAAAGATGCTCAGCATCACTAGCTATTAGGGAAATGCAAATCAAAATCACAAAGAGATACCATCTCATACCTGTTAGAATAGCTATAATCAACAGGACAAGTAATAACAAATGTTGGAAAGGATGCGGAGAAAAAGGAACCCTCATACACTGCTGGTGGGACTGAAAATTGGTATGGCCACTATGGAAAACAGTATGGAGGTTCCTCAAAAAACTAAGAATTGATCTACCATATGATCC
>NW_011889247.1:1068734-1073234 GCF_000151845.1 Pteropus vampyrus
TGCAGTCATCAGAAGAACCACACAAAGGCTAATCCAGTCACAGCATTGGCCGAGATGGAAGAAATGCTGTGGGGACTTACTGCATGTGAGATGGGTCCAGGGAAGCCGCCTCCAGCATTTCTAGCATCACCATCAGCAGGCTAGAATCTTACCCAACAAATACAAAATGAACATCTTAAATGTTGCTATGGCTAAAGACAAATGTATTTTTTACCATAAGAATAATGTTGTGTTTAAAGGAAGGTATATTTTACACTAGTACAGTGAAGATTAAATAAAGTTAAAATCAGTTCCTCAAGTACTCAACTACCACATGTGGATAATGGCTGCTATATAAGTCAAAGTGGACCTAAATGATTCACTAGCCAAATTGGGTGTACACACAGGAATGTCATACTACTGAGAATATAGAAGAAAAAAAAAGAATCACAGTTCATTCTGTTTTCTAGTCTTCAACACGTTTCAAATTTTTGAACTAACAATATAAAGCAAGTAAGAGGATTGTGGTCCAAATATCTGCTTTTTCAAAATATCTATGAGTCCATAGCTTGTATTCTATTCACATATACATTCAGACAATGAATTTCTATGTATCAAAAGCTTTAATAAAGTAAGCTTTATTATGGCAGTGCACACATTATTTTAGCAATTTGCTTATTGACTTTCAGACAATAAAATTTAACATTTTTAAAGAAAGTTCTTTAAAGAATAAGTTATTTGTGCTTCATTTTATGTTAAAAACATTACTTTAGAATTCATTTAGCTTTCTCATATTTGGCCACCAACATCCACCTTATTTAATAATTATAATGTAACCAGTTGTAGAGAATATATTTATCAAAATATAGCAGAGCATATTATCTTGTTTTCTATTGTTTCTATAGGATAATTTAGGCTTACAGATAATTCCATTCATAGAGTATGTGAGTTGTGCATTAGTGAGTGTATTTATTTGTCAGCCCTCACACAATAATCAGCTCAGTTTTAATCACTTCCAAGGTAAGGTTTTTGTTTACCAGTCTTTAGAAATTAATCACTGTCATTGCATTGTTAAGAGAAAAAGTAATAAGACATTGATGAAGTGGCTACAATTTGTGCAGAGTATATGAAAATTAGATTATGTAGAACCAGACTGAAAGCTTAAATATATTACTGCGGCAAGCTTTTTTTCTGGCTCCAACTGAAAATTGGTGTTCAAGAAAGAAATGGACATCCCTTATAAATACAAAATAGGAAAAATGTTTCCACAGTTATATTTCAAGGGAAACTCTTCCTAGTATAATAGATACTCTGCTGCCTATTTCAAGAAAAATTGGTAAAGCAATAATAAGGTCATTCAAATTTCTATAGTGTGACTTACTATTATTAATATAGTGAAGGCTACATCTCTTCCAATTAATTTGTGGCCAAGGTGTGCTAAGAATCCAGATAGATGAAACATTTCCTTGCACTCAAGGAAAACAAATGAATACAAGCAAATTAGTTTTTAAAATGTGACATTTAAAAATAGAAACACAGAGCAGATTTACTTGTATATCATTCCATAATAGCTTCTGATTTTATATATATATATATATATATATTTTTTTTTTTTGCTAACTTTGTACCAAGCACTGTACTCATCTAATTTTTACAATAATTCAGTGAGATAGATTCTGTTATTTTATATGTCTCTCATTTTATAGATGAGTGGATTGAGAGTCAGGGATAATAAGCAACTTGTCCAAGGTCACAGAGTCAGAAATAGAGGATGTGTGATGTGAATCCAAGAATCCAGCTTTAAATTTATGAACTGTTGCCCTGTATTATCAGTCACTGGGAAAAATATGTTTGGGTTGTGATATTGTAATGTAGAAGGCATTAATTCATTCATTCCTGTATTAATGTAGTAAGCATTCACTGAGCACCAAGTGTACAAAACAATGAATTAGGCCTGGGTAGGGGGGCGTGTAATCTTGTCAGATATGCATATCAATCAAAAATTGCAATCCATTTCTAATTGTAATTTAGCTTGAAAAGGTTGAGTATACATGTTTGCATAGTGCAGCTAATATTTTACAGGGTAGTGGAAATGTTTGAGATCCTGGCACAGTCTTAAGGTTTTGGAAATAGTTTGGCTGGAAGTCAGTGAGTTAACACATAACAGTTGAGCATGGAGAAAATGTGACTACTACTTCTGTTCCAGGGTTAGCATGAGGAATAAAGGAACATTCGAGCCATTATGTACAAAAAGACAGAAAGCAAGAATGGAATTTATAGGCAATGGTCGGTAACCAAACAGGGAAGACAGATTGAGGCTAAAACCAAGATTAAAAATTCTATCAGCTAAATATGCACACTAGGAGGAAAAGTGGAACTAACCGCAAAGCTTGTTGTGAGCAGGTGATAGTTAAGGCCTCTGAATCAACTTGACCACTCTTCATTAATATTTTTATATTATTCTGTTTCTTGTCCTTTGCAAATGACTATGTTCCTTTAGGCTTATCCTATCTTGTTATATCATCATCAACAACTCCTTGTTTTTATTTTCTCTTTATCTATCTCGATTTCTCCTTCACATTCAAAGAGCACTCTGTGGCGGATCTTGTAATTACATATTAAAAAGTCTTAAAACAAGAAAATTTGAATAAAATGTTATTTAAGTCTAAATAGATATCTGGCAAAACTATTTAAAAATAAAGCAAGAGAAGTCTTAACAAAGAATTAAAGATTGTTTTGTCATTGAGTAGATCTGTGGCATGGTGTGTAATAAATGGTGTGTGATCTGAGAAGAACAGAGAAGGGCTTTCAAGCTAATGGAAATATTCTATTTCTTAACCTAAAGGGTGATATTCCGAAATTCATTTTATAACCTCTTTTAAAATGTTCATATATCTTAATCATTATTTTATATACTTTTATCATTATTATTAAAACATAAAAAAGAATTAGCTAGCATTCTCAAAAGGAAAAACCATATATATATGGGATGAAATAAAAGAAATTAGCTTAGGAAAATGGTAAGTAATTTTCTGTATGGTAGGAGGAAACAGTAGGTAGAGCCAAGTAACCAGGTGGGAATCAGAAAGTGAAAAGTCTGGAGAGTTTAGGAATTTGCACTTGAACCCAAAAGTTTTAAGTAACCATGGAAAAATTTAAAGAAAAAAAAAAGTAACATTGTAACCAGATATTTTTCAGTGTATGTTAACAAATAATAGTGTGTGTATCTGGGAAGGCACTAAACATTTTAAAAATTAACACATATTTATTATTTGCTGTGCATAGTTCTAAGTACTAGGGAATAAGGACAAAGAAAACACAAAAATTATTGCCTTTATGGAACATGAATTTTCACACAAGGAGACAGTTAATAAACCCTTAAAGTAAATTTATGCTCTTTTGTAATGGTAAAGAGTGGAACAGAGAACAGCACACAGGCCAACTAGAAGATCATAAAATTAAATAGAACACTTAGCAAAGGTCTCACAAGACAACAGAGCAAAGAGGAGGTGAAAGAGGGAGCTATGAAATATCAGAGCAAGTAGCATTTAGTCAAAGAAAATAGCAAGTGCTAGTTCCGTTAGGAGGTTTCTGCCTGCTGGGCTTGAAGGAGATCAGTTTGGCAAAATGAGAGCAACTGACAAGGAAGAAAGAGATGAATTGAGGCAGAAGGGTGGCAAAGATCATAACTGGACTTGCAGACATTGTTATGACTCCAGCTTACACTCAGGGTGATGAAAGCTCTTAATTTTGAGAAGAGTGACTCATTCTAACTTATTTTGAAAATTGTGTTGTGGAAACATCTGGAGGTTAGTCTATTATAATAATCTAGGAGAAAATATAATGTTAGATTGGTCCATGACAGCTGCTGTGAAAGTAATGAAGGTTCTGTGTATAATTTAAATTCTATAGAATTTGCTGACTAAATGAATAGAGTGAAAGAAAAAAAGGAATGGAAATCAATTTTAATTCCTTTTCTTGCTGTTTGTTTTCCTGAGGAATAATAATATTTGTGTTTCCATTAAATAATTTTGGAAAAAAATAAATATGGGGATAAGTTCATGCACTCAATATTTTACATGCTATATATATGACATTACATAATATTTAAGAGGATATATTCAGTTTTCAGTAAGAAATGTAAGTCAGGAGTCCAAAGAAGAGCCCTGGAATAAAGGTATAATTTTGAGACACATAGACATATACACTGCTTAAAGCCTGGATTTTGAGGGAGGGTAGTGATAAAGTAAAACAGATTTTAAAAGAAGGGCAGGGAGAAGTCATAGGAATTGTCAAATGAAAGGAATTAGAAAGAACCAGCATAGGAGCCTGAAGAATAGCCAGTGGTGAACAGAATTAGAATAAGGGAAATGTGATATCCTGGAAGCCAAGCATAGAAAACATTCTAATGAAAAAGAATGCTCAAAAGTGACAAATGTTGCTGACAGATCAAGGAGGATAAGGACTAAGATCTTCTCTTTTCTCCCAGTAAGTTTCCTCTCAGGCAATAGAGGTTTGTCC
>NW_011889248.1:0-1989 GCF_000151845.1 Pteropus vampyrus
CCTAACCCCTTACCTTAATCCTAACACTATCCCTAACATTAAACCCAAACCTTAATCCTAACATTATCCCTAACCCTGATTCTAACCGTAAAACTAAAGCTATACCTATCCCTATTTCTAACCCTAACCATACCACTACTCGTAAATCTGAAACTACCCTAAAACTAAAGCTAATCCCAACCCTAATCTAAATCTAATTTTAATTATATTCCAAAAATACACCTAACCCTAAAGTAACCCTAACTTTAACCTTAAACCTTCCCCTAAATTAAACCTAAACTGAATCTATACGATAATCCTAACCCTAACCTACCATAACCCTAAACTTAACCTAACACTAATCCTATCTCTAACCTCTTACCGTAACCGTAATCCTCATACTAACCCTAACTCTTACCCCTTATTCTAACACTAATCTTAAACCTAACCAAACCCTAAACTTAATCCCTAACCTTAAAGGTGACACTAAACCTAACCCTGATGCTACCCTAAAAGTAAAGCTAATACTAACCATAATTCTAACCCTGACCGTAACACTAACCCTAACCCTAAATTGTAAACAAATAATAACCCTAACCCTAATCCCTGATCCTAAACGTAACCCTAAATATAACTTTAAGTCTAAAACTAACCCTGACCCTACCCCTAACAAAATCCGAACCTTATTCCTAACCCTAAAGTAAAGCTAATGCTAACCATAATTCTAAAGCTAACCCTAACACTAACTCTAACCCTGATTCTAACCCTAACACTAAAGCTTATCCTAACCCTAAATCTAACCCTAACGCTAAATTTTACACTAACAATAACACTAAGCCATATTCTTACACCAAATGTCATCCGAGGCTTAAAACAAAAGCTTATAATAACCGTAATTCTAAACATAACTCTAACACTAACACTAACTCCGATCTTAACCGGAAAACAAAACTAAACCTACGCCTAAATCTAACCCTAATCCTAAATTTTACACTAACAATAATCCTAAATGTAACCCCTTACCTTAACTCTAAAACTAATGCTAACACTAACCCTAAAACTAACACTAACCTAAACCCTATCCCTAACCCTTACCCTAACCTAACCCTAAGCCTAACTCTAACACTACTCCCAACTCTAAACTATTACCCTAACACTAACTCTAACACTAACCCAACCCCAAACCTACTTCTAACCTTAATCTAACACTAAGCCTAACCCTAACACTAACCTAAATGTAAAAATATTTCTAAGTTTAACCCTAATCCTAACACTAACCCCTAACACTAACCCAAACACTAACACTAAACCTGACCCTAAACCTTAACCCTAACACTAACCCTAACACTAACCCTGATCCTAACCCTAAAGTAAAACTAATCGTAACCCTAATTCTAACCCAAACTCTAAGAATACTCCTAACGATAATTTTAAACTGAAAATAACAGTAACTCTAACCCTTTACCCAAAACACAGTCGTAAATGTAATGCTAACCCTAACTCCAACACTAACCCTAACCCTAAGCTAAACCCAATCCCAACCCTAACACTAATCCTAAAACAAACTCTTACCCGAATACATACTGTAACACTAAACCTAAACTTAACTCTAACCCTAACACTAACACTAAACCTAACCTTAATCCTAAACCTAACCCTAAACCTTACCCCAACCTTAAAACTAACCCTAACCATAACACTAACACATAACCCTAACCCTAACCCTAACCACTTTCATTAAAACTAACTCTAACCCTAACCCTAACACAAAACCTAACCCTAACCCTAACCTCAACCTGAACCCTAACCTAAACCTAAACATAAATCTACCGCCAAACTAAACTAAACTGAACCGTAACCATAACCATAACGCTAACCTAACCCTAAACATAACCCTAACCCTAAGTTAAACCAAAAACCTATAGCTAACACAAATTTCTTATCTTAACCCTAACAGTGAACATCGCCGTACTCCTAAACCTAACCTTAAACGTAACTCTAATACTAATG
>NW_011889248.1:3534-4676 GCF_000151845.1 Pteropus vampyrus
TACTCTAACCCTAATCCGAACCTAAGGCTAAGCCTAACACTAACTCTAATTCTAACTCCAACCCTAACGTTAATCTAACCCTAACCCTAACTTAAAACTAACCCTAACCCTAACATTAACACTAAACCTAACACTAACATCTTACTCTAACCCTAATTCTAACCTTTATCGTAACGATAACCCTAACCCTAAATTTGAATTTACAATAACCCTAACTCTAACTGCTTAACCTAACTCTAACCCTAACTTTAATTCTAAAACTAGCCCTAACCCTAACCCTAACCCTAATATTAACCCCAATCCTGATCCTAAAGGAAAAACTAAAGCTAATCCTAACCATTATTCTAACACTAACCCTTACAATAAACCTAATACTAACTCTAACCCTAATCCTAAACTCAAACCTAAACCTAAGGCTAACCCTAATCCTAACGATAACTCCAACCATAACACTAAACGTAACCCTAACCCTAACCCATAACCCTAACCTATCTCTAACCCAAACCCTAACCCTACATTAATCCGATCTCTAAAATGGTACCCTAACCCTAACCCTAAGTGTAAACCGAAACCTAACCTGAACATAAACTTAACCCTAACCCTAACCTGAACCTTAACCTAAATGTAACACTAACCCTAAAACCTAACCCTAACCTTAATGATAAACCTTAGTCTAACCTCAAAATTAAATCTAACCGAAACCCTAATTCTATCGCGAACCCTAATACAAACCCTAACCCTAAATTTTACACTAACAATAACTCTAACCATAACTCCTTACCTAACCCTAACTCTAAAGCTAAAGCTAACCCTAAACCTAATCTTAACTGTAACCCTAACCATAAACCTACCGCTAAACTAAACCTAACCCTAATACTAAAGCCTAACCGTAACTATAACCCTAATCTTACCTCAGATCCTTACCCCTAAAACTAAAGCTAATCCTAACCCAAATTCTAACCCTAAACCTAACAATAACCCTTACACTAAATTTTAAACTAATGGTAACCCAAAACCTAACCCTTAAGCAAAATATAACTCTCACCCCAAATTTAAATCTAAAACTAACCCGACCTTAACCTCAAAACCTAACATTAACCCTAACCCTGAATCTAACTCTAAAATTAAAACTAATCTTAACC